>NW_021680344.1:210232-270104 GCF_001412515.2 Diachasma alloeum | reverse complement strand
TTCCGGTTGCGGGTTTGAAATTTCGTCGGATGGATGAATACATATTTCTCCAATGATGGAGAGAAAGAAAAAAATTTTTTTGAATCTTTTTTCAAATTCACTTGGCACCCTTAAGTGATATAATCCCACGAGTCTAAAAACACTTTTCACGCGAGTATCGAACCTTATTTTTCATCACAATGTGTGGCAAGTGGGGTTTTGCGCACGCGGAGCGTGTGTAAAATATCACTTTACACACGGCGTGATGAAAACATTATTTCTCCACGTTTCATGACATTCTACATCATTTGCAATTAAAATTAGAGAATCGAAAAATCGGTCAAATACAAAGACTTCCGTTCGGAAGCAAAAAATGAAAGAATGCCCTTAAATTCGATTTTTATCCGTCTTTTCATAGAATGAATAGAGGAAAAGACAGAAATTAAAAATTAGAGACTAAAAATTTCATCGGGTTATTATTATCTGATTATTTTTTGTGATTTTTTAAAATAAAAATCGTGACTTGAAGATCCTTGGAGAAACCCTTGAACTGTGGCAGAGGCCAGTTGCCTCTGTGGGGCTTTTGGAAGGGGACGACGACGTCTCTCTTCTTCATCCATCTGTCTCTATTTCCCTGTTTCTTGCATTGAGCGAGGGGCCCCCATCACCGCTCGGCACATGGTCCTTTGTACGTTCTGTTCGAAGAATTATGCGAAATATGTTAGGGACCTGTCGTTTAATCTCATGATGAAGCGCAAGTCATCATCGTTTTTTACGCATATTGTTTGTCGATATCAGGAACATTCCATCGGTGCATTGACATTGACTCGGAAAAATGTGCGTAAACCGATTGAATTACATTCTTAGATTACATACACATTATTTAGTCTGACTCAACAGATGAGAGTGGGGGGATGTGACTCAGACGGCAACTCATACTGAAAGAGAGAGGAAACGAGTGTTCCGAGCAGTCAGCAGTTGTATTCGCTGGGAGATAGTCACGTTTAATGAATTGACAGTGAGTGAATGAAACGATAAATATAAGTTTATTTTTTCCACGACGTAACAGTCGGATTTGTTTAATTCAATCAGCTGGTAATTTAATGGAAAGTTATTGTTAGTTGCGATGGGCCATAACGCGCTAACGGAGCAAGAGGGCAATCGCCCGAAGTGGCTACTGGAACTGGAGAATCGCAAACGTAAAGTAAGTTGATACTATTTATTTGGTTGATATAATTTCTGTAGCGAAGTGGTAAACTAGGATAAGTGCGAATATGGAACTTTTTCAGGAGAGTTAAACAATTTGACCATGTTTGAGAGAAATTTTCGATTCAAGCAATAGAAAAATTTTCAAAAAAATTGCACTGATCCTAGTTTACCACTTCGCTACAGATTTATTACAAGGAGATTGCTATATCTGTCTATGAATGAATGATAACAATCCGTTGAATATAGTGAATGGAGATTGGTTTGGGGAATAAGGAAAACGTGCGATTCCTTGAGTATCACGTCATCTTTCCCGGAAAGGATAATTTAAATTTGTCACGTTGAACATCGTTAAAACCAAATAGGGTGAATCGTCTAGTAATTGAACAGCTGGGTGTGTACTCATTCTAGAGAAAGGCACTTTACGCACGAACAAAATTACATGGGAAATCTAGCGCATTTAATAGATCATTCTATTGAATTTCTATTGGACCTCTATCGGATATTCTAATAGTTTTTCGTCGATTCCATTGGAAAATTGTGTAGCTCTCTCACGCATTTTCTGCGCTAGGAATTATTCATTTCAACCTATTTGATAGAAACAATCAAGAGAATTCATTCAATTCATTCTTCTATATAAGTTTATCTATTGAGATATTTTCTATAGAAATTCGTCGGCATACACTTTTTAAGGATTTTTGCTTCCAAATGGTAGCATTATAATCGCTCAAATTTAAGTTTTGGATATTTTGTGTTGTATCGATCCATTATGATCCAAACAGTGCGAAAATGCAATTTTTGTGTATGTATGTGTGTGACAAAGTTTTTCTTTCATTTTTCATTAATGAGTGAATGGAATTGAATTTTTTTTTCAAATAGATATTGTTGAGCCCTATCGATCGCCATTAATTAAAATTTAATTCATCGATTAGTTTTTTTAATTTTTTAATTTTCCCGAAAATCGGTTATCCCACGATAACTAAAAAAAATGTTCTGAATTGATTGAATGATGGTTTAAAAAATTTGTTTGGATGTCCCGTTGACCGAGTTCGAAGATAAAGGCGATAGCAATAATCGTTATTTTGATTTATTCGAAAATTTTCAAAAATTTTGAATTTTTTGAAAATCAGAATTCCGGGAATATCTTTGAATATCATGCTTCAAATGAATTCAATCATAGCTTAAAATGTTTGTTTTAATGCCATTAAGTGGTAGTTAAAAGATTATTACGATAGTTATATTGGTTGATTTGTTTTTTGATGATTGTTGAAAATTTAGAATTGTTCAATTTCCCTGAAGATGAGCTTTCTGATGGTTTCTTCTTCAAATGTGATGTTTTAAATTCATTCAAGTATGTGTCAATAAAATTTTTTCTCTTAACATTTTATCGACGGACTGAGGGGAGAGATAGAACTGTAAAAAGACAATCGGTTGTATATAGAAGAAAAGTGATAAAAGAATAATAATGCTGACAACATTGAAGTAAGTTGAAAATCTGGCAAAAATAGGTAAAAGAAAATCTTATTAAATTTAATAAAATTAAATAAACAATGAATTACACATGATAGAAGGAAATTATATGCAAAATAACCATTGGAAGCATATTGTTAATTTATTAGCAAAAATAACTTTACCATATACGATAGAAGAGCTATTTCTCACTTGTTCTTCTGTTTTCTCGTCTTTCGAATTGAAAAAATAAAAACCAACTCGGAAAATTCAGGCCGAGGAATTGTTTATAGCAAACATCTCCATAGAATAAATTGTAGAAAAAGTCGAATTCTATCGATTGTGTGAGATTTTTCGATGAAATTTTTCCACGCGTATTAAATTGCAAATTTCCATAAATTATTTATTTTTCGGACGCATGCAAAATGAAACTATAAGCAAAACAAATCGTTCTGTACTGACGGGTATTCCCTAAAGCATAAGTTAGAAAGAACCAGCATTTTTAGAGAGAAATTGTCCGCGAGGATTACTAGCGAGACGTTCCATATTTCTTTTTCAACGATTGATATAGAATGGTATGTTCCCATTCGATCGGTGTTGTGAATTCCATAGCTTCTGCACGTGGCTGCTACTTTCAATAGAAAAATATGAGAAACAAAATCAATGGATTTTTTTCATTTGTTGAATTGAAATTCTCGGCACAGAAATTTTCCTTGACAGAAATTCTAACAGAATTCCGGAGCGAAAGCGCTAGAATTTCCTTTTCAATTTTTTCATACGTCAATATGTGGCAATGCTGAACTCAAGGGCTTTCTACTTTGTAAACTTGAAAATAATCAATTTTGTGGAATTTAAGCAGTTTCTCCTTGAAGAAAATAAATATTTATCAATTTCGCAAGACCTTATGAAATGTTTTTATGACATACTTTAGTACCGATTCAGCATTTTCTTGACAAAATAACCTATTACAACTAGTACTTGACCTACTACATATCAAACAATGGAGTCCCTTCATTTTTTAACGTATTTGATGTTTTGCATAGGACCTTGTCTATACTGAGAGAAAAACAGCAGAGTTCTCAAACAAGTCTTACTTGTGCCAAAAAAATCGGTTGCTAAAAATGATCAAAAACTGATTTTTTTATGCCAAATATGCGAAGCCAGCGCCGCTTGAAAATTTTTATTGCAAAAATAGATTTAGTCTTTTCAAAAAAAATTGATTCTCTGTGCAAGCAAGAATACGTGGCTCGAAGAAATACGGGATTAAATGAGTGTAGTACCCCATTACTTTTCGCCGCCATCACATTTAGCACATCATTCCCTATATCTCAATTTTTTTTCATTTTTTGCTTCACAATGGAAGCTTTGTAATCGCTCAAATTGAAGTTACCAATTTTTTATGTTAGGGTAACTAAATATGGTATAAAAATTCCAAATATGCGATTTTTAAATGATGTCTGTATGTGTTTTTTTTTCTTATTTTTTCTCGAATTTTTTTTATAAGGGATCAATTAAATTCCATGAATTTCTTCATGACTATAGACATTAAGAGGTTCTGTTCATATTGACACCAATTAAAAGGTAATCTTTCATACAAATTCGAAAAAAATGATATTTTTGCAAAAATCAATTCTTTAATGATCACTCCAAAAATGGTCATTAAAATGGAATTAGTCATGGCTCAAAAAATTAGTAATAATACCCTCTTCAAAATATGATGGGTGTCGCACAATTCGCTGTTGAGTTACAGCATATTATGGACGCGTTTTGAACGAGAAAATCGATTTTTTCATGATTACTGAAAGAATCATGAGTAATATCAATTAAATCAGGGCTTGAAAAGTATATTTCAATGGCTCCTTATTCAAGTTACATAATGCCGTCATAAGTTTTTATATCAAAGTCTCTATCGCTATTCAACTCATTTACCAGTCTATTATGTTGAATACTTATTCGCAGACTGATTTCTGACGGAACCTGAGTTAAGCTCTGGCTAAATCTTGAATAAATTCGGATTAACCCCCGGCTATTACACTATACATTGATTAAACCTTGATTAAACCTTGATTAAACCCGGACTGAAAACGGACTCGAGTCTTGAGAGGCTCCGAATGTAGAATCATTTGACAGACGGAAATAATACGCAAAATTTTGATGACATTTCAATTGTTGATACTATAATGGCATGAAAAAATTGAACAAGAGAAAACTCATTCGGCAGCAAATTGCAAATTTATTAGCAACTATTACAATACTCATTAATAAAAATGCGATTATCCACTTGTTTGTGTCCACCCAGAGACCCCCGAAAATCACGAATTTTGATTGAAAAAAAAAAGTAAAAAAAATTCTGAACATTTTGAAAGAGTGTTTTTAATTACTATTGAGGAATGAGTTCAATAAAGGAGATATGAATAATGTATAATTACCGTGGCAAATGGTGGTCTGTCAGTCGCCACCATGGGGAGAGAAAAAACGATATAATAAATCCTTTGGTACAGCGCAACGAGACGATTGTACGAAAAGAAGCTCTTTGAAAAATTTTACAATATTTTATAGAATTTTTTGATCACACTTTTGTTGCGGTGTGCCAAAATCAATCAATGTAACCAATCAATGTAGATAACGTTCGACAGATAATGGAGCCGAGCCTTGAATTATAATTCCATAAGAGCCCGTGCATCAGGCTCATTTTGTTTACTTAAGGACCGGGTGGAATATCTTTCGAACGTTATCTCGATTGTTTTTCCATCTTCATAATGTAAAATATATCACAATTTCCATTGGATTTTACATCAGGGAGGAGTCCCTAAAAATTATGATCGTACAATTTAAAAAATTAGAAAAAAACTGAACATTTTGAGTTTTTAATAAAAATTAAGAAATAAGTCCGATAGAGAGGAAATAGTGAATGGATAATTTATCATGGTAACTAACGATATGACAGCCATTGACTATTGTGACTATTCCTCCCTATTTGGTTTATTTCCCAATATTGTTCAAAAACGCTCTTTGAAAATGTTCGGCTTTTTTCAACGTTTTTTTGATTGTACAATCATAATTTTTGGAGACTTCAGGGCTATGCAAAACTGAATGGCAATTAGAGATCATTTCGGATTATCAAAATGAAAAAAAACCAAGATCACATTCGAAAGACAATCCACCCGGGCCTTAATTTCTCGATACCTACAAGTTATAAAATTTTGAAATTATCATCTATATTCAACATGTGTCTGATACTATTAATTGAAAAAGAAAACAACTTCTGTAGTGATATTATTCATTTCAACACTGAATGATGCATCCTAAGTAATAAAATTATGAGAACCGAAATTACAGATACCAACGATCACATGTCATTAATTTCTCCATTCCGACTTTTCTAGCCGCGTTTGGCACACGAAGTAGGCGCCGGTGCTCCTTGCATAAAATGCACAGTTTCCTGTCCCGGTTTGGATCTCCATTTCTGGCGGAAAATCTGTAAAAATTGCAAATGCAGCAGAGACGATCATGACGTACCAGACGAAGACTTCCCCCAGTTTGATTTACTCTTCGGGCCAAGTGGAGTCCCAAAAAAGAAATCGATAATCCTCAAGCGACAATCAGCCGAAGAAATGTACGAATGGGCACCGCCTGACGCCTCGAAAGAGCTAGCAATAGATTACATGAAGGCCTTACCCGAGGATAAATTACCAATAAAGGGCACAGTGGGTGCTGCCTTTAGAAAGCAACAGCTCCAGAAACAATTGCCTCTCCACGACATTGATCACAAGGTGTGCGACGAGCTGACAGATTCCGAGAGAAAGCAATTCGAGAAGTACTTGGAGAATTTGAAGAAATACGTGGGACAAGGGAGAGTATCAAAGTTCGTGACAGCCCGTCCGTTCGACCGTACCCTGATGACACCAGCCAATGCCTCTGAATGCTTCAGTCCCAAACACAAGCCCGCGGCAATCCAAGGGAATTCCCCGAACCTGCGAACTCCAAGCAGCTTTGTAACTAAAAAATACGATCAAGGATCGCATTTGGCTCGAGACCGAAGCCCGATGCCCGATCCAACTCTGGCATCAAGTAAACGTGAATTCCTCTCGAATCCTCCCTTCGACCAGATCTCCAGCGAAGCTTCAAGACTGGGGAGGTACCATCACATTTTGGGAGATGTTAAAACAGATCAGCAATTGGCTCAGTCCACAAACGTCCCTGGGATTCAAAATCCTGCTATGAATTTCCCAACGGTCAGTCGAATTCCGCAAGATGAAAGTGGTCCTTTAGTCCTTCCTGGATCTCAAGGAATGGCTCCAAGCAGTCTTGTGCCACATGATCAGGGATTACATTCGTCTCGAGACAGAAGTCCTGCAACTAGTGGTCCAACTCCAGTGTCAAGTAAACGTGAATTCCTCATGAACCCTGCGTTTGATCAGTCCTCCAGCGAAGCTTCAAGACTGGGGAGGTACCATCACATTTTGGGAGATGTTAAAACAGATCAGCAATTGGCTCAGTCCACAAACGTCCCTGGGATTCAAAATCCTGCCATGAATTTCCCAACGGTCAGTCGAATTCCGCAAGATGAAAGTGGTCCTTTAGTCCTTCCTGGATCTCAAGGAA
This sequence comes from Diachasma alloeum, assembly GCF_001412515.2. Lineage (NCBI taxonomy): Eukaryota > Metazoa > Arthropoda > Insecta > Hymenoptera > Braconidae > Diachasma > Diachasma alloeum. Next base: position 262,865 of record NW_021680344.1, on the reverse strand, counting down.
TGGCTCCAAGCAGTCTTGTGCCACATGATCAGGGATTACATTCGTCTCGAGACAGAAGTCCTGCAACTAGTGGTCCAACTCCAGTGTCAAGTAAACGTGAATTCCTCATGAACCCTGCGTTTGATCAGTCCTCCAGCGAAGCTTCAAGACTGGGGAGGTACCATCACATTTTGGGAGATGTTAAAACAGATCAGCAATTGGCTCAGTCCACAAACGTCCCTGGGATTCAAAATCCTGCTATGAATTTCCCAACGGTCAGTCGAATTCCGCAAGATGAAAGTGGTCCTTTAGTCCTTCCTGGATCTCAAGGAATGGCCCCAAGCAGTCTTGTGCCACATGATCAGGGATTACATTCGTCTCGAGACAGGAGTCCTGCAACTAGTGGTCCAACTCCAGTGTCAAGTAAACGTGAATTCCTCATGAACCCTGCGTTTGATCAGTCCTCCAGCGAAGCTTCAAGACTGGGGAGGTACCATCACATTTTGGGAGATCCCAAAGCAGATCAGCAATTGGCGCAATCCATGGCTGTCCCTGGAGTTCAAAATCCTGCAATGAACTTCTCGACTGTCAATGGTATTCCACAAGGACAAATCTGTCCCTCAATTCCTCCTGAACCTGAACTTGGTGGAATTCGCGCAGCTGCAGGTGCACATTCTGATGCCCTGAACGGGCCAATGAACACAGCATTACACTTTGCTCAATCGAATTTGTATTCTGAGACCCCTGGAACCACGAACAGTCTTCCTTGCCGCTCACAATTCCAGAGAATAGGGGCTGTGAAGGCAGATCACGCTGTGAATGATAATAAACCATTGAGGTCTCACCAATGGGCTAAGAAATTAGATAAATTCACAAGACAGCCATCAGTGCGAGACGATAACTCAACGTTGGCGGATCAGATGTTATCGGAAGCACTTTTACCTCCCAGTTCGATCCACTCTAATGACATAATTGCAAGCACCTTGGATGAAAAAGGACTTTCTTACATCAGAGAAAAACTGTCTTCGAAATATGGAGAGAAAGAAGACTCTGCTGACGTTCAAAGTCAAATTCCCATGACATCCAAGGATTTAGAGAGTGGAGCTGCTCTAAGAGACTCCAGGGTCACTGATAGTAACACAAAGCCTGTAGCTTCACAATTGCTCTCGTATGGAGGAGTGAATCCGAGTATTATTCATTCAGTAAGCCAGAATAATCCAGTATTTCCTGAGGCAGCAGTTGGAACTGTCAGAACGATGGAGCATCCTAGGATCAATCGTTTGGGTTCTGAAATGGAGAATATGAGGATTTATCCGCCGAAACAAAAGTGCCATCAGTGTACAGAGGACATTGTTATTGGCGATGTCATTGTCACTGCTGAGCAAGCGAAGGACGCGGCTTGGCATCCGGGATGTTTCGTTTGCTCAGTTTGTGACGAACTTCTTGTTGATCTCGTTTACTTCTATCATAAAGGAAAGTTGTACTGCGGTAGGGATTTCGCTGGGCTTTTGGAGATACCTAGATGCTTTGCCTGTGATGAGGTAAGTTTTGTAGAATTTAAGAGTGGAGTGGAGAAATAACATCATCAATTGATTTTTTTACGTAGTTTTGGAGTAAACAATGTAAATATGCTAAACTATTTATAGTTCCTTAAGCAAATGAAGGTACAAATTACGGTAATTTATTAGTAAATTAAAATTTTTACTGTAATTACTCTCCACATGCAATGGGACATTATATCCTTATGCATTGATAAATAATAATAATTAATTTTTGAGGAATATCTTGAAGTGGAAGCAGAGGGAAACAGTTTGTACTTCCCAGTAAAAATCTCGGAATTCCAGGACTTTAAATGAGTGAAATTTCCACTTGACACGGATGAAAAAATTTAATAGAAAAACCTAGCAAATTCGTTAGAAAATTCTATTGGATTTCTATTCAACTTTGTATTAGTTTCAAACTGAATAATTAGATTTTTAAATTGAATAATGCGAATTTTGTTCTCTTTGAGGATAATGGAAAAATCTCTGTGGGAATATTTTTTGTAGAAAGAAAATCACAGCTATAAAAAATATTTTTTTTACGATTCTGCTATCCGTATTAGATTCATGAATATTCTCTAAGAACTCAACTTGGCATTAAGTTGACATAATTTACGTTAAAATGTCACAATTGCACAGGATAATAGTTTTCCAGTTACTTTAAATCATGAAATTTTTTTTTTTTTTTCAGTTGATTTTCGTGAGAGAATATACGATAGCAGAGGGTCACAATTACCATGTGAAACATTTCTGCTGCTGGGACTGCGACGAACCACTCGCTGGGAAACAATATATCTCCGAGAGCGATAGACCGCTGTGTCTTCCATGTTACCAAAAGACTTACGCGAAAACCTGTTCTGCTTGTCAGAAAGTTATCGCTGCCCATCAACAGGGTGTTGCTGTGAAAAATTTAGATTTCCATGCTTCCGAGGAGTGCTTCTGCTGTGCCAATTGTAAGAAAAGTCTTCTAAACGGCAGAATGGCTATTAAAGAGAATAAACCATTCTGCAGTAAAGAATGCATCACAACATTCCTGAATAAATTTTGAAAAAAAATGAACACTGTTCTTCAAGAGTTTTGTATTGACACATGAATATTATAGAATAAAGTACTTTTATTTTATCATCAACGTTCAAAACAATTTACAAAGAATATCCAGTCATTGTAATGTTAAACATTCATTTACTTTAGCAACATTTAAACACAAATATTTTATGAGAAACAGACTACTCTCATTTATCATTCAGAGATACGAAAAATATATTTTTCAATATTCAACGCCCAGTATTTATACGAATCGGAAATAAAAGGAACGAGAAACAAATTCAGTAGTGAAATGATAATGTGTAACATAACATTTTTGTTAATTATGCACTTATCTTGATAAGTAAATTTACCAAAAAATGTCAAGGTACTTCTTGTCGAGCATTTTCCTAGCTACAAAAAAATGCAGAAATTTTCCCTGTTAACACTTGTCTCTGAGATGAATGCATAAATAACAAAAAATGTATAATTTTCTTCATGACATTTGACCACTACGCTACCGAAATTATATAAATTACTCTAGCAAAACTTACTGACTAAATGGTGGACATATATCAGGAGTATTCCTTAGCAAGAAAAAGACGGAGGTACTTGAAAGCCTCGCGTTATCTCACTCTGACTCACTATCGACGACATTTCTGATTCTTTTGCGAAGCTCTTTATCTGGTGTGACAGAGGGTGATGAAGACTGCGGTGAGGGACTACGTTTTCGTGGTGTTTTAGCTGTCCTTGAACGGGTGACACGTCCTGAAACGAAATTTCACCATGAGGAACAGTTTATAGAAGGTGACTAGAGGGCTACGCCCCCTGCTAACCCCGATATGACTCCCATGATTCTTGTTCTGAACCTTGTGACTCTTAATCTGACCCTTATTATATCCCTCGTGACCTTTATTTTGACCTTTCATTTCTGATCCTTAATTTTCTAGTCTTAATTTCGAGTAGCAAATTTTCATCACCAGAAGTCAATTTGGATTTTTATAATTTAGAGAGATACAGAGACCCTTATTTTGATCTTTGTAACCCTTGGTTTCTGACTTCCATGACCCTTATTTGAACCCTCAATATGATCCATCTAACATTTTATCTTGTGACCCTTGAGAAGCTTAATTTTGGCCTTGGACCCCTATTCTATCCTTGTGATCCTTGATTTGACTTTCGTCACCTTTAATCTGACGCTCATGACCGTTATTCTCACCCTTAATTTCGAGTACGAAATTTTTGATCGCAGAAGTCGCTTTAGATTTTTATAATATAGGGAGATAGTTATAATATGTGCGAACCTTCAGAGATGATGTTTTTGGGGTCCAGCTCAGCCAGTTCTTTGGCTCGATCCATCTTCTCCTTAGCCTTCTTACATTTCTCCAGAGTTGGCCGCCCAGTGATACCATGATTCTCCAACAGTTTCTTCATACGATTCACACGTGCAGTGGTAGATTTGCAGCCAGCCCAGAGTTCATCGAATGATTTCACTCGAATGCCGGCAGCATTCAAGTACTTCTTCAATGATTTTATCTTCGCATTTTTCTCTGGTGGCTGGAAAAGAGAATTTTACCAATGAAATTTTGAAAGGTGGATTACTCGTGCGTGAGATGCCCCTTCAGGATGATAATATTTATGAAAAAGTCAAGTTAATCAGCAAACATTTCGTTTGTAAGTGACAGGATTGCTATCATATCATCATTACAATTGGATTTAACCATTCATTCCTTATCCTTGAGTGTTGAATGGTTGAAATGAAGAATTACTCTTGCTTTTTTAATCCCTAAAACGAACATTTTTCGATAGCAGAATACGTATGGTAGTGTAAAATAATAAATAAGTAGTTCTAGCTATGAGATATCTTGCTTGAAGAGAAAAGCAATTTTTTTGAATAACTCAATTTATTTTTGTGAATTTTTTTTTTCATCTCTTCAAATGTTCAACATGAGTATTTGTAATCTAGGTCATTTTCAATCGCAATTTTTTGGTTGAAACAAGACTTGTTTGAGAACAGGTTTTTTTTTCTCTCAGTGTGTAAAGGAGAGAAACGTTGAATTTGACTTGCTTGAAAAAATCTCCATAAAATTCATGAATTTATTCATACTTGGAAAAGATCAAGTATTCCTTTCAACTAGATCTGCCGCAAGAGAAAATTTTACATTACCTCATCATTGCTCTTCCGTTTCTTCTTTCCCTTGTCGTCTGAATCCCCTTTCTCATCTTCAGACTCATCATCACTTCCATTAGTGTCTGACTTCTTGGAATCGTCGCTCTCATCTGCTTTAGCCTTTTTCTTATCAACAGTTTTAACTGATTTATCAGAAGCTTTATCTGATTCTTCCTCATCCTCTTCGTCAGATTCCTCCTTCTTCTTCTTACCACGGCCTCGTTTCTTCTTACCATCGCCAGCAGGTTTCGTCAGTGACTTCTTGGGGCGTCCCCGTTTCTCAGTCTTCTTAGCAGATTTCGAAGCTACTTCTTCCTCAGACGCAGCATCTGAATGCTCCTCTGAGTCTGAATCCTTCGCCTTTACCTTTGATGACTTCTTACCCTTTGATTTTGATGGTTCTTTATCCTTCTTCTCCTCCTTTTTCTCGTCTTCATCTTCTTTTTCAACAGGTTTGCTGTCTTTTCCTTCATCCTCTGAACCGCTCACTTCTAGTTCAGAATCATTGGGTTTAGCCTTCACGATGATCGTCTTAGGTCTAGGCTTAGATTCCTTCTCGTCCTCACTCTCAGAGCTTGTGTCCTTGTCACTGGCACATTCAACAGACATTTCCAATCCATTCACCACCTCTGGCTCTGTCGATTTAGATTTTGCTGCCTTGGTACTCTCTGGGGATTCGAGCTCGTCTGAGGATTTGTCCTCTCCCTTCTCTGATTTTGCTGGGGATTCTTCATTCTTTTGTTCACCTGAATCAGAAGACTCATCGTGCTTCTTGCTTGATGATTCTGGTTCCTTTTCTTCTGACGATTTCTCGGATTCTTTCTCTTCGTTTTCAACTTCATCAGTGGTACCATTAGCTTTATTCGCAGCGTCGGTATCCTTCTCCGGGCTTACTTCTTTCTTTGCTTTTTTCAGTGGTATCTCCTGCTGCTCCTCCTCGCTCGAGTCCTCCCTGGGACGCTTCTTTACCTCCTCAGTATCCATTTTCTCTTCTGGTTCCTTCAGCTTTGAGGCACTGGGACTTTCCAGGTTTTTAACATCCATTGTCTCGCCTTCAACCATGTCGTCGAATATCTATTGGATAATTAGGAAAATTCAGTGAATTTTGATTCTGTTAAAATCAGCTTTTGTTGTATATCTCAAATTCCCAAGGGAATAGCGAAGTATTTCGACAACAATTAACAAATTCTTCTCACATCCAGCTCCAGGTGGAAAAAAATTAATGATTTGTTGCCAAAGATTTCGAAGAGCTTAAGGATGTTCTACACCCTTTCTGCCAAAATTCACGTTTTTTTAATTTTTCTGGCAAACTTATGATGGAATTGACGTGAAAAAATATAACGTTTTTGCGTTTTGTCATTATTTAATGACTGACGAAATTTTAAGGTGGTGCGAACATTTTCCTGCGTTTTCTCTAAACTTTTAAAAAGAGTCACAAAACTGTTGAAAAAACGCATGAAAATTATCGCACCACTACGCAACTTCGTGAGCCATTAAAGAATGATAAACCACAAAATCGTTATATTTTTTCACGTCACTCCCATTGATAATTTGTCAGAAAAATGAAAACAACGTCAATTTTGGCTAAAAGGGTGTCGAACATCCTTAAGCAGAAATTGTTTAGTGAAAATTCGAGTTGACTGATCTTGTTCAATCAATTTACTATTGTATTCAATTGAAACCCTGTGTAGATGTTTAGCCAAAATTGCAAAAGCTCAAAGCATTCTCGAATTGATAAACAGAGTTATCTCCTTTTTTTAATGAAATCCAAAGGTCTAGAAAAATTCTGGGGCTATCATCAAATCATTCCGCATTTTTTACCTTGTCCTTTATTTTTATATCTATTTTTGGAATTTTTATGTGGAGGAACTACCAATTTGAAAACCAATCCCGACCATGTACATAAAAAAAATTTGTTCCTTTCATTTATTGAACCTACTGTCGCTAATTTTACTCATTATCAGCAATATTAAATTCGCATGTTTTCCCACCAACCTAAACAATTGGTAAATCGCTCTTGTATTGTCTATAGTATAGTTATTTTTACTAATAAACTAGCAATATGCTTCCGAATGATTATTTTGCACGTGATTTCCTTCTATCATATATAATTCATTGTTTATTTCATTTTATTAAATTGAATAAGATTTCCTTTTACCTAATTTTGCCCGATTTTCAACTTAGTTGAATGGTACCAGCATCATTATTCTTATTGTCCTTTTTCTTCTATACAACCGATTGTATTTTACAGTTCTATCTCTCCCCTCAGCCCTTCGATAAAATGTTAATTGAAAAATGTTATTTACACATACTTAAATGAAATTGAAACGTCACATTTGTAGAAACCATCAGAAAGCTAACTTTCAGGTTAATTCATGAAAAATTCAAAATTTTCAGCAATCATAAAAATCAGATCAATCAATATAGTTATCGTAATCATCTTTTAACTTCGACATAGCATTAAAACAAACATTTTAAGCCATGATTGACTTCATTTCAGTAGTGAAGTGGTAAACGGAGATGAGTCGACTTATCTCCCAGTTGAGTTTTCGAGTAATATTCTTGAATCTAAGGGAGATAGCGAAATTTTAGTAATTACATTTGTTGCAGCACTTAATCGGCTCCACAAAAAAGGGTATATAAAAAATTTTGCTATCGCCCTTAGATTCCGAGATATTGATGGAAAACTGGTCAATAGTCAAAATTGACTCATCTCTTTTTACCGCTTCGCTACTGATTTGAAGCATAATATTCAAAGATATCCCCGGAATTCTGATTTTTAAAAAATACCAAATTTTTGAAAATTTTCGAATAAATCAAAACAATGATTATTGCTATCGCCTTCATCTACCACCTCGGTCAAAGGAACATCCAAACAAATTTTTCGGGTCACGGGACCTGAAAAACCCCATTTTCGTGGCGCTGCGCGCAGATCCCTCAACATGAAAATTAATATACACTCCTCGCCATGGAAAATGTGTTTTCAATTCTATTTGAATTTTTTTTTGAAGTAACTAATAGATGAATTACTTTTTAATTAATGACGAGCGATAAGGCTCAACAATAACAACATTTGAAAAAAAGATTTAATTCCATTCATTCACTAGTGAATAATTTAAGAAAAACTTTACCACACACATGCATGCATACATACATACATACACACCCATGCGTACGGACACGGTCTAAAATTGCATTTTCGGACTTGCTGCATCATAATGAGTCGATATAACACAAAAAATGCGAAGCTTAAATTTGAACGATTGCAATGCTTTCATTCGGAAGCAAAAACTACAGAATTTGTCCACACACATGAAAAAATTCGGGTTTCGAGACATGGATAAACATCCTCTTCAATCACGAAAGTATGTGATGCAACAAGTATGAGAAGCATTGAATGCGATGCCGATGCTCAAAATATCGATGACTAGGGACTTTATGGAATTGTAATTATTAATGACCTTCTGAGGCTCCTATTGCATTAATTTTTCTTTTCTCTTTCCTTCGACGAAGCCGGCCGCCCTGAGTACACTTAACCAACACTCTGAAAATGTAATTTCAATGGAGCTCGTTAGGATATGCCTAAAGGCGAGACAATGCCTCTTCTCGTTTTTCTAGTTGTCCCCAATGCCCCAGTATCAAATGAGCAGTATTGTTTCCGTTTTCATGAATGATGAACAAAGATAAAACAAATGATTATTTCTGCGAATGATTACGCTCCACAGCCTTCAGTCCACGAGACATTTCACACGAAATATGAATCAGATAAACAATTATTTGCATACAAACCTTTGAAGATGATTTCAGGTGCTAATCGATGATTCGTTGATGTAAATATTTGTTAATTATTTTCGATATTTATGTGAAATGTGCTCCTAAAGTTTGCGCGGGATAAATCTACGCGGCAACGTTGTGACGGCCATGTTATATTTATTCTCCAACACTCCAACGACTTTTTTTTCAACTTCTCAGAGCACAAGTTATGCTGAATAGACTGTAGGCAAGATGATTGCGAGTGTTAGAATGAAGGTGGTATTGGCGATGCCAAAGTGCTTCTAGCGCTATACCCAGAAAAACGGACTGATTCGGAACTACTCTAAGGCGAAACTAAATCCAATGCCCCTATACAATACGCGTGTCCCCGCATTATCGAGGCTGTTTCTGACGGCCACAACGCGGCGCTGGATTACACCTGACTGACCCCCTCCATTCTCCCAACTGCCGCCATTTCTCTGCTCTGTTTTAAAGGAAACGCCAGAATAACTCGTATTGTGGGCGCGTTTCGCAATCGACGTAGTAGCAGTAGCAGTACTGCAACCCTATCTAATTTTGCTTCACTGCAGCTACGGTAGTTGATTCCGAAACGCACCCTGTATGGTTTGAAAGTGAGATTAAACTGACATAATTATGCCTACTTGTGCAGTTGCTAATTGCGCATCAGGTTATCAGTCTAATCCTAACAAATTCCATTTCTTCACGGTTCCGAAAGCGCGAAAACCGTCAAAGAGTGGGGGATAATTGTGAAAAGTGGGGAGCCGTCAGATGACTCTCCGCGCCATCTGTAATGGCTTCAATATGAGGGACACTGAAAACACTGTGTAACAGGGGGCTGACTTCATTTTACTCATAAAAATAACCACTACTCATGGAGTATTATGTACTGTATTTTACTCATAAAAATAACTACAGATGTTTATAAAAAAATGATCGAAGAGTCCGCTGTTTGCCAAACTGTAAAATTAAAGATAAATCAAATTTGAGCTTTCACATGTGAAACTGCAGTTTCCCTACCTGGTCATCAATGTATTTAAAAAAGAAAATCTGGGAGTTTGGATCATTCTCTTTTCTACTTTCTCCACCTTCATGCAATAAAATTCCTCCAAATTCACTACCTGATTCTGGGCTAAATCAGCATTTAATTTCACCTTGCCCCATTGCTGTTTCAAGTCTGTACAGCTCAACATCTCCAATCTATCAACTCGAACCCTAGATAAATCCAATATTTAAAATGCAGATTGCGTATACTCGAATATGACTGACGATCAGTAAATGTATTGGAGTAGATAAAACGATCAAAAACAAAAAAAAACACGACTTTCTTCACCGATAAATATATAGAAGTGTCGCAAAAATGTGTTTACATTTTTCACCCAAGCCAGCTGGACAAGTACATTTGCTAATTATTTTCCTCTTATTTTCCTCAAACAGAATTTTTATAGTTGTTTCGTGGTAATTATTCCAATGTGACGATTGACGACAAGCTGATACAATTTCTACGTAATTCTGTTTATAACTTTTGACACCCCAGATGAGGATGTGTTCAGCTAATAATACCTCCTCCCCTGCTTGAATTGGTCTCCTAGTATCTCCTAGTAAGTTTCCAATATCACAAAATGTCAAATTGAACTTTGGATTGATATTCATATTTACCAAAGTCCAATAATGATGGGGTAATGGGAGGCAACGATCTTAATTTCGTATAACCATACATTCCGGCGCCCAACCACCTGGTAGGTGGTTCCCCGTTAGGCTAGTTATAGAAACCCTCAGTAGAGGGCGAAAAATCGCTTTTGGGATCGCCAATAGGGTGCGTTTCGGAATCAACTACCGTAGCTGCAGTAAAGCGAAATTAGATAGGGTTACAGTACTGCTACTAAGTCGATTGCGAAACGCGCCCTGTATGTCGAATTGTGTTGCAGGGTTGCCAGATGGGGTTATTTATAGCCACATTGGCTATTTGGGACGCATTTTGGCGGGCAAATTTTTGCTCCAGGCTATAACCCGCCAAGTAGGCTATATGCTGGAGACATCATTTAAAAAAATATATAATAAACTGTAGGACTGGAGAAAGAGTTCCACTCGGAATTGTAGGTCACGAGGATCACAAGAAAATGGTTAAATGTCACGAGGGTCAAACAACAAAAAAGTCGCAAGGGGATAGTCAAATTTCACAAGGGTAGCAAAGGTATGGTCAAATTTCACGGGAGTCAAATGTCACGAGGGTCACCAAAGGGGTCACCAAAACTGTATCGCCAAATTTTTAATTTACCTGGGTCGCAAATGATAACGTGGAAAATTCAATAAAGCTTGATGATTAACTACAATTGTTTCTTCCAGCGAATAATAATATTGGTATGGTTGATCCTTGTAGTATAATTGACGTTCGTGGAATTGAACTCCTTGATACGCATGGCCCTCGTTAAATTGAACCCTCGTAACTATCTTCTCCTGAGACATCTGATCCTCGTGGAATTGAACCCTTCAGAAGCTTGACCCTCTTTAAGTTGAACCCTGCGAAATATTGCTAGCAATGTTAATATAGTTTGTATGAAAGACTAAAGAATAGAGATTTTAATATGCTATAACATTTTTTTATTTTTACTATACTGGATTTTTCACATTTCATAAGTTTTTCAAAGTTTCCTGTTTGACGTGGATGGGAATTGGTGGGGAAATGGGGCTATACCAGCGCCACGTATTGGCGGTTTGGCTCCCCAAGTATCTGGCAACCCTGTTGTGTTGTTCTGCGACTGTCAGTTCAAATGAGTGATATACCAAAAGGAGTAATCCAAGGTTATTTGTTTATTTTTAAGGGATGATTTGTGAAAAACTAGGGAAAGTGAGTAGATTATCAGCAATGAGTGGAGCTATTCACGTTTTGACGGATTTAAAGTACGATTACATGGTCCCAATGGGTTTGAGGTTACTCATTGGTGAGAAGGTTTGATAATTTCAATGAAATATTTTATGATAATATAATTTGTTGACTTGTTATATTGACTAATGATCAAATCCACGATTGTTTCGCTCAGGGCAAGGGAGAAACTATTCGCAATTGGCATTCGTTCCAAAATACGAACCCCCGAAACCAGACGACTTGACAAAGTTATCAAATTTTATTAAAAATTCTGGGAGACTCTGTGTCCTGACTGGAGCTGGAGTGTCTACGGAGAGTGGTATTCCAGACTATCGCTCTCAGGGGGTTGGATTATATGCTACAAGTAACAAGAGACCTGTTTTGTACCAGGATTTTAGAAACAAAGAACCTATCAGACGGAGGTACTGGGCAAGGAACTATATAGGATGGCCAAGGTGAGTAGGGGAGGGTGGGGCAAAACGGACACTTTCGACATTTTTTCTAATTTTCATAACTCAGGAACGAATTTATCGGTAGAGGTCAATCTAGGCTCATCACAGAGGGAAACAATTCTGTAGTGAAGTGGTAAGTTAGGATAAGTGCATTTTTTTTTTTAATTTGTCTTTGCTTTAATCGAAAATTCTCTCAAACGTGGTCAAATTTTTGTATTCTCTTGAAAAAGTTCCATTTTTGCACTTATCGTAGTTTACCACTTCGTTACAGAATTGGCCTCTCCATGGAAAAAAATATCCCTTTTCATTGAAAATTGAATGGGCTATTGACATTTTTAAAAAACTCAGAAGTGTTCATTTTTCCCTATTATCCCCTAAGATGATTTAGGAGTCAATAAACATGAACTGACCAGTATTGGAATTCGTTCAGTGATCAAACTATTTTATATATTTATTAGAAGAACTATTTTACATAATTTATATGGAAGAAATGCTCAGGGATATCCACGTATATTTTACACTGAGAGAAAAACAGCAATTCTCAAACAAGTCTTACTTGTGCCAAAAGAATCAGTTGTTAAAAGTGATCAGAAAATTATGTTTTTGTGCCAAAACTTTAATGCACTGAAGCGGGAACTTCAGGTCCAATGTTGAACTTCACGATTCTTAAGAGGCAATGGAACTGAAAATCGGAGTAGAATCTTGATTCCAAGTTTTTTCGTCGACGATTATTTAGCAAAAATCAAATTCTTACATCGTCAATAATCTTGGTATTTATAGTGTAAGAATTTGGGTTTTGCTGAATAGTCTTCAATGGTAAGTTCCATTGCCTCTTAAGATGGTCGAAAAATCTTTCCACGCACATTATAGATGTGAATTACACATGCCAAGTGTGCGCCGAGATTGAAAATTTTTATTGCAAATATAGATTTAGTCTTTTCAAAAAAAATTTATTCTCTGTGGAAGCAAGAAATGTACTTTCTAGCACTACTTCTTCGTTATTCGATGCTCCCATACACATTTTGCTCCCAGCAAATGCTCATTTTATATGAAATGAAGGATAGAAGTTTGTCGTTTTGGCTATTCAATAATCATAGACAAAAATAAATTCTTAAATGAAGTAATAATAATCATATGACAGCAATCTTATAACTTAGGCACAAAATATTTCTTGATAAACTTCCCTCTGTAAAAGATATTTTTATCCTGAAAAGGCACCGTCTTGTTTGAAAGATCCGCCTCTTGAGCCAAATATTTCGGTGTTGTCGAAAGCAGAGCAATTATTCATGTTTGAGACTTTCAAATTCGAACCAAAAAACTATTTTTGTTTCCGAATGGAAGCATTGTTATCGTTCAAATTTAAGTTTTGAATTTTTCGTGTTATATCGACCCATTATGATCCAAAAAATCCGAAAATGCACTTTTTAGACCGTGTCCGTACGTATGAGTGCGGTCAAGTTTTTCTTCAATTGTTCTCTAATGAATGGATGGAATCGCATCTTTTTCTCAAATATAGGTATTCTTAAGCCCTGTCGATCGCCGTTGATTAAAATTTAATTCATCCATTAGTTTTTTAATTTTTGAATGTTTTCGAAAATCGATTGTCCCACGATAACTAAAAAAAATGGTTTGAATTGATTGGATGATGGCTTTAAAAATTAGTTTGGAAGTCCCTTTGACCGAGTTCGAAGATGAAGGCGATAGCAATAATCGTTATTTTAATTTATTCGAAAATTTTAAAAATTTTGCATTTTTTTTAAATTAGAATTCCGAGGATATTTTTGAATATCATATTTCAATTGAATTTAATCATAGCTTAAAATGTTTGTTTTAATGCCATTAAGTCGAAGTTAAAAGATGATTACGATAGCTATATTGGTTGAATTCTAAATTCTCATGAATTTCCTTGAAAGTGAGCTTTCTGATGGTTTCTTGGAATGTGATGTTTTAAATTCGTTCAAGTATGTGTAAATGAAATTTTTCTATTAACATTTTATCGAAGGGCTGAGGGGAGAGATAGATCTGTAAAAATAATAAGAATAATGATGATTGTAACATTCAGCTAAGTTGAAAATCTGACAATATTAGGTAAAAGGAATAATCTTATTCAATTTAATAAAATGTAATAAACGAGCTATGCATGATAGATGGAAATGATGTGCAAAATAACCATTCGAAAGCATAATATTTCTAATTTATTAGCAAAAGTAACTCTATACGATACAAGATTAATAACTCTATACTCTATATAATTAGCAATAATAAAATACTCTATACAATACAAGAGCAATTTCCCACTTGTTTTGGTGATTTTCAACTAACGATTCTGTTGGCCCAAACAAGACTTGTTTGCGAACTTGTTCGTTTTTCTCTCAGTGTACAATTTGGTACAGACCATACACTATAGATTTAACCATTTTCAATCATCAAATTTGTCAATTACATTGTGTGAGAAAATTTTTAAAAAATCCTGAATATTCAGACTCATTCAAATTACAATTTGTCAGAATTATTATTTTTTTTAAACATTCTTTGTTTATAAATAAATTGAAATTCTTTAAATTGAGACAATGGAAAACATGTCACATGCACTAAACAGCCTGCATTTTCCTGGAGATCAGAACATGAATAATGTGCCCATGCGCCGTAAGATGGCAGAGAGGCGAGAAAATCTCTCGCCCGTGAAGACTGGTGTAGAAGTGATAAAGGTTCTCGCTGTGCATTGCAACGATTAAAAAGGGTACTCGCTACTTCAATAGCGTGTTGGTCCATTTTTAACATGTGATCTGCAGGGTATGGCTATCAAGACATACCCAGTACATAATTTTTGAGATGGCGAGGCTGTTAGCTGCCACTTGCACTGACGCCTCCACAATTTCAATTTAATTGAAAAATCGATTCTCAGATATTCCTGACAGGAAAATCACTGAACAAATGTGCCACTACATAATTTTTTCACATGTAATTTTCTTGTCATTTCCACGGGATTTCAACGGAGGAGTAGATTTTGTTGGAAATTCCAACTCTTGGAAAAGAACAATTTTCCATTTATTCAATTTATGCGTCACTCCTAGTTAGGTGTCACTTGCACTAGAGCCTCTTTATAAATTGAAATAACCACTCGATTTCATTGAAAATTCATTTGCTCTTGTATAAAAATCCTCATCCCCTGATGAAGTATGCAAATTGCAGTCACGCACTCTCAATCTGTTCCCTTGGCTCTTATCTCGAACTAAATGGCTCTCATTATCTCTTTCTTCTGCATTATGGTTATCCACGAACTTCTTCTAAGCCTAGTGGTTCCCTTTCCCCCATATCAAATGGATAAGGGTATATGTATACCTTTTCTAACGAGAATTTTTTTTTCATTGGATATCCTGTTTTAACTCTCACTGAACAATAACTATCTATTTCAGAAAACGTATATGACCTTTTGCTTTTAAACACGCGATATTGGAAATCCGAAAAAATTGACCTCTGCTGACGCACAAAATTTTGTCAAAAACTAACAAAACTTGAAAATTAATGTTGAAAGCGTATTGAAATGTGCAAAAAATTGGAAGTTTTTTGGAGACCTTTGAAATGATAAGAATGCCATATAAGAACCCTCAACAATATTAAATTTTTGAAGGCACAAAACTACCTCAATAATTGGCGAAAACACCCATACCAATTGTCATGCGTTATAAGAATCTACTTCATCTAAAGAATAGGAGCTGAGATATTTAACAAACATTGTAGATCCAATGGACCCATGGGTGCAAGCTAAGGGGAGACTACTATGAGTTTTAAAAGTCGTGGGATATTGGAGTAAGATTTCTCATGCGTTGAAGATCGAAAATATATGTCTAAAAACAAATAATTAGTGCAAAACAAGCAGTATAGGACTCCTATTAGAAGCCATGGGACTGTTTCTTCATGTGTTATTAGTCTTTTTTTTCTACCAATTCCATTGGTAATGAGCTTCTGAATGGATCCGTAGCAATTCCAATTTTAAAAATGAGAATTGGCAATTCCTCTTCAACTTCCCGACTTTATCTGATGGATATTATCTTTAACAAACTAATGAATATTTCATTTTTATTTTCCTTTTTTTTTCATTTATTAATTTTTTAATATTCTCACTTTTTTGGAATGTTTTCTTCAATAGCATCAATCATAAAGGGTAGTTGAGATTAATTAGCATTGCAAAAACTATTATTCTTTTATCTTTAATCCTATTCCGCGGACGCGTCACGCCTTTTTGTATTACTTTTTATTACGCTTTTCGCGACAACATTTTTAATAAACACTCATTTATTATGAAACCGACTGATATTAAACAACATGATATAAAATAGAAATCAGCATAATTTAATGTTGAATGACTTTTTTAATCATCTAGCCGCAAAAATCATCGATAAAGTGACGATATGTAATTTTTTACAAAAATGATTTTTAGATACATGGCTCTATACCATGATCTACTGGATCGACCCAAAATTTTGTACAGAAATGAGACCCGATAATACTGATTTTTAGCCTAAATTTTATGGGGTTCATTCGAACTTTTATGCGGATTACCGGACGTTAAATTCACTATGAGATGGAAAAAAAATAGAAAAACGTGAATATTTCGGAAACTTTGTATGGACGGGTATTCATATTTTGATTGATCTCGATAGGTAGCAGCAATACGAGTATTTTGAAAAAAAATTGAAATCGGACCAGTAATTTAGGAGATATTGAGCAAAACAGTTTTTTACAAAAAATTGAATATCTTCTAAACCACTTGTTCGATTTTGCCTGCTCACGAACTCATCCTGTAATATCATAAGAGCTACAATCTCACCAAACTTCAAAATCCTATCTCAATTTTTTCGGGAGTTAACGTGTATACATTAATTTTATCATAAAAATGAAAAATTCCAATTATCATCAAGCTGTCCCTAGTTTCGTAGGGATCTTATGACTTTATTTGATAGATATTATCACAAGGAATATTTTGACATAAAAAAAAATCAATTAGGTCACGTAGTTTTTGAGATATTGAGGAAAAACGATTTTTGAGAAATTGCTGTACCTCAAAAACTACTAGACCGATTGAGCTAAAACTGCGCCCAGAACTTCTCCCAAATGATAGCAATTACAAAATTTCAGATTCATAGCTACAACTTTACTCGTCTTTAAAAAAAAAATTTGCCCCCGTTGAAATAGTGTGGAATGCCTCATCTCTTTCAGATTTCCAGATGTGCATTAAAAATTAGCCCCAGAATACAAACTACTTGAACCACTTCATCACTTCGTTATTACATTGCCAATTTCCACAATAAAAATTAAGATAAATATTATATTATTTATTTCTCGTAGATTTTCAAATGTCCAACCCAACGGCACCCACAAAATCCTAAAACACCTGGAAGACCTCGGAATAGTGAATTGCATCGTAACTCAAAACGTGGACGGTCTCCACTCGAAAGCAGGCAGCAAAAACGTGATAGAGCTTCATGGCACAGCATTCAGGGTAATGTGTTTGAGTTGCGATAAAACAATTAATCGACATGACTTCCAGAAAGTTCTGGATAAGGCAAATCCATCGGTGACATTGGTCAGTAAGGCCATAAGACCGGACGGTGATGTCGAGCTCTCTGAAGAGCAAATTGAGGGCTTCATCCTACCTCCTTGTCAAAATTGCGGAGGAGTTCTTAAACCAGATATCGTTTTCTTCGGAGATAATGTTCCTCGCGTTGTCGTTGAGACTGTCCAAACATCTGTAGACAATGCAGATGCTTTACTTGTCCTTGGCACTTCTTTAACCACGTTCTCTGGTTATAGAATTATCCTGCAAGCTGTTGAAGCCAACAAACCAATTGCTATTGTAAATATCGGGGAAACTCGAGCTGATTCCTACGCAAATGTTAAGATTGAGAGTAGATGTGGCGAAGTTTTCTCAAAAGTATTTCCATCCTCCAATTTTGGGAAAGGTAGTTAATAAAAAATAAATGTAGACATCCTCGTGGAAGGAAATTTCAATTGTTCTGGAGTTAACACAATTTATCGGGAATAAATTTATTATTGATAGTTAGTTTTGTTTAGTAACAATGTGTACATTTCATTTTCCTCTACACTAATTATTCAACTATGTGATATCAATATTTAAAAATCCCTGAAAAGGCGTGAACGAAGAGTTTATCCAGCCTCAAACGTTCAACAGCGTTCTTTGATTACTATTGAATGGATTAAAGATAATACTAAGATATGCTTCAACATCGCTTTTACATAAAAACCCGTTATTATATCTAATCTTGCTGATTCTATTAGCTAGGTTGGACAATCTCAATAACTTATAGATCCATGAATTACTGTTTCATATCACATTTACCCATTGAAACTGTGCATCATTACTATATCTATATTTGCATAGAAAAGACACACGGAGACAAATTCTTTGGAAGAATTCCAGGGCTGGTACTTGAAATTTTATTGTGCCGCACATTAATTTCTCGTATTTGAATTAAAATTTTCCAGAAATTTTACTCAACAGCACTCAAATTTTTCATAGCAAATAGCTTGTGCTCTTTCTCCGATACTAGCTCTACAATTTCCCCAAAAAATTTCTCTCCGTGCAGAAGACTGATGGAAATTATCGAGCAGATTTCCCCTTGATCTAGTCAGTTTCATCGAGTAAAAAAGAATCATCTTAATGATAAAACAATAGAGACTGTGAGGATTCTACCTGAGGATCACTTAATCTAATAAAATCCTCGCACCCTCAATCTAGAAAAAAATAAAATTAATATTCCATGAAGAATAAATAATCAATTTAAAATTTAGATTGTACGAGGTCGATCCAAGAAGACTGAGCTCCGACACATAAAATCCTTTAAGATCGAGAGACGAATAAGAGCCAATTGTATAGTTAAAACAGTTCTAAATTCGAACGTTATGATAAGTCTGCCAATTTCTATTCCTGTACGTCTGTTGTCTCGAAGAAATTATCTAAAAAAACCTCGTACTGGAACTCGACTCTGGGATCACGGATTGTCGGGTCCCGTTTTGTGTTGTTTCCGAATTCACATGTTCATATTTAGAGGCATCAGAGGTACGTACTTTTCACTTGGACGAAATTGGTACTGTGAGCAGAGACGGTCCGACTCAGCCTCACCGTATCCGTTCCTGCAATTGAAGAGTTTTCTTTCATTTTATTATTCCCTGATAATTTGTTCTTTGGTAATGTGGTACGAGGGCCCGCGGAACAGAAATATCTGGGATGCGATAGGAGAGAGTGGGGCAAAATAAAACAGTCAAAAAAAACGACTGTTTGACGCAATTCAAGCAAAAAAAAATTTATTCAATTTTTTGATTTATTAACTTTTTTTTTTATTCTTGGGAGTACTGATGAGAATAATAATTTTCTATCAGTAGAGTGGGAAATTATTGAGAAGTTTTGACGAACGCTGATTTTGTCAATAGATTAATCGAAAAAAAAATGAAAAAGGAAAATCTGATGCTGAATTTCAATCGAATAATCCATTGACAAAATCTTCGCCCATTGAAACTTCTCAATAATTTTCCCTTCTACTAAATGGAAAATTATTATTTTCATCAATACTACCGAGAATAAAAAAAAGTAGACAAAAAAATTTAATAAAAAATGTTTTTTTGCTTGAATTGCGTCGGTCTTGTTTTTTAATGTTTCATTTTGTCCCACTCTTTCCTAGGTTTTGTGAAAATAGAAGCCTTTGTTTCGAGTTTTTCTGGAGTCAAATATGAGAGTTAAATATCTTGTCTCAAACATTGAGGTCGTATATTAGGTATCGAATATCACGACATGCATGTGAAGGATCAAATATTGCGAGTCAAATGTCCTGTGTATTCCTGATAACGACGATTCTTAATAAAACAAGAGTTCCAAATTTTTTAAATACAAATGATGGATTCTACCTCAGTCCAGCCCCCAATTTTTTTTTTAAATCTCAAAAAAATATGAAAAAAAAGAGTGGTTTAACACTCATTAAAAGTACTCTCTTTGAATTTTTTTCAGATTTTTTACGCATTCGTGATGGAATTAAATGGATTTGAACAAATTTGGAAGAAAAATAGATATCGAGACAAACTGACGTCCGAGAAAAAAAGTTGCAACAAAAAATATAGGTTTTTCATCTGGATTTTTAAAATAATTTTTTTATTATAGGAGAAAAGGGGTATAAAGAGTTTAAATTCTAGAATTAGCTTAAAAATTCAATTTTTACGTATTTCGCCATTTTTGTTTTTCTTAAAAAATTGAGGTAATATGATGATTCAACTTCAACGTTTATCAATGAAAATGGAAATGGGACGGGCGTAAGTCCGTTTTTCCGTTTTCCGTTTTACCGTTTTTCGGTAAAAAAAATTATCATCGCTAGTTTTTGAGTTCGTGATCAATACTCATTTCTTGGCTAAATCGATGATGTCACCCAAAGGCACAACAAAAATTTCAGATTTTTTCCTCTAATTGTTCTCGAGAAAAAGAATCACACTTGAATTTGAAAGCTTCTAACTCTCATACGGACCAGTTGGCGGGAAGAATTTGAATTTTTTTGTGACTTGGGTAACATCAAAGATTGAGCTAAAATATTAGTTAGAATCAACACCCCTTTTGTATTTGACCCATAGTCTTGGATTCTCGATGTATTTCGTCATATTTTACTTTCAATATCCAACTTTTTATATTTCTCATAGTATCAGACAAGTTACATTTGACCTTGATATTTGTCCCTTTTCATTTGAATTATTGTATTCAAGTGCTAATTTTTCCGAATTTCTGATATATGCGGTTCGCCGGCCCTCGTGGAACAAACAATACAATTTCCACTCCTTCGAATATTGTTCCTTGGACCATCCCCCTCGTATGTTTTATTACTGCAGGCAAAATTTGTTAGTACCTTTCACCTATAAAATTCACGAAGCCAAATTGGTCATGCATTAATTTTATTCTATCCCTTCACCGATCCAGAAGAGCTGGAGACAGCGAGCAAACTAAAAATGTTGAAAAGTTATTTTACATAAACGGTAGACATGTTTGTTGAGCCTCTTCCTCTGACGATCTTGCAATGTATCTATGACTAGATTTGCAAGAATCTTAAATAGTGCTATAGGTCGTGATCTCCAACTGCGAGCGGAGGCTCGCGGTATGTACCTGGGGGATCGTTCCCACTGGGATAATTCACAACTGAAACGATTGTTATTCATTCGTTTAATGTGCTGAATTGGACGAAATTACTGACGTCATGGATACCCATTACAGAAAATTACAAATATTTCTATTTTCTATGTCCACTATTTTTTAAAACGTACACTGAAGGAACAAAACATTTCCTCTAAAAAGGCTTGTGTGAATCAACACAATCGTAAGTTGAAAAATTCTTAAGAATCATAAATCTTTTGCTGAACATTCTAAGAGCATTCTGAGATGAACAATTTTTGTCGCACAAATAAATTCAGCTGTTTCAGAAAATTTGTATTGTCTCTGCAAGCAAGAAATCTCATTTCTAGCAATATCTTCTCATTATTCTATCCTACCATATGCACCTATGAAAAATAATCGAGTTATGCGAAATGAGAAATAGTAATTTTTCCTTTTTGCGATGCAATATTCAAGAATAAGAAATTATTTCTTAAAATAAAAAAAATGATATAACAATATTTTTTGCTTTATTTTACTTTGGAAGAACTATTTTCATCCTGAAGAAGCATATCTTGAGTCCAATTTTTATTTGCAAAAGGTAGGGCTATCATTCACGTTTGAAACTTTTGCGTCTTCCATTCGAACAATTACTTTTTCGAGCATTTTTTTGGTTTAACCCTTCAGAACTCGCGCTCAGCCACCGACATTCGATACTCGCGTGGTGAGCACTGCGCCGCCCGTGCTTTCAGTAACGCAGCGTTGTCACGTTCATAGGTACGCGCCGAGCGTGCGGCGAGCGGGAAATAGCAACAGCGGAATTGAAAATTTTACATCCTTCGTTACTCGCGCTGGGCGGCACGGCACCGCTTTTGCGTATGAGCCTCAACAATTTATTATTTTTCGTAGCCTTGATGGATTTTCAGCGGATAAGAACCTTGCTAATCCATTCTAAATGATTCAAGCTAGGCATTCTAATTTTTTCAATTTTTTGAAAGCTCAATTTTGCAAGAGGCAAGCGAAAATTTGAAAAAGGCGGCGCGGCGCTTATAGCGCGAGTTCTGAAGGGTTAAACACGACTTGATTCAGGACATGTATGTTTCTCGGTGTATTGAGTCATTTCTCACTCGTAAAATAGTAGATTTCGATAAGGAGTCATTCTAGGAGAAGTCAAGAATCCTGTTGTCTTGGAAATAGCGTCAGATGCCAAACATATTTTCTTTTTTTTTCCTCCGAAAAACAATTATATTTGAGACAAATTGACAATTAGTAAAAGTATCGACTTTAAGATATTGCGGTTTACAATGTCCCCCCCTTCCCCTTCAGAACGGCCGAGGGCCTTTGAATGGGTCAACGCTAGAGATGGACAGGTCAGACGTAAATCACCGAAGTTTGACCGTTTCCCGACCTTCACCGAATTTTGTATTCAAAATGACCGTCACAGTTAAACTGTGTTAGACATGGGCCAAAATGACCAAGATATAGTCTATATAGTTGCAAATTGACTGACGTTTTTTTTTCGGTCAATTTTTGTGTCATTTTTTGAGGGTTCGATCGGAAAACTTTTCAATAGAATTGAATTATTATCATTTATTAATTATTATCAATGCCCCGGTTCTGAATGATACACTGTTAGAAAAAAAATGAAATTTCATGGGCAGTTGACTAGTAATTTTCAGGACACTGCCACTGAATGCAATTTAAGGGGAAAGACAATCGTAAAATTTCAGATTTCACTGAAAATTCAATAAAACACCAAAATTTTGAGAAGCATAAAGACGAGAATTCTTCAATTTATTTGAATTTTCAATGAAAACATGAATATTCAGTGCCAAATTGCCGTGAATTTTCAAATAATTGAAAATTCAAGAATATGTTTCTCGGAATTGTCCGGTTTTCTATTAATTATCAGGGAATAATTGAACCAAAATTTACAGTTCTCATCAATTTCCCCTCGAAATTCACTATTTTCAATGACGAAAGTCCTTGAAATTTCAGTAGAACTTGAATGTGATAAAAATTTCCGAAAAGTGTATTGAAAATTTCAAAATCTTACTCCGTATGATATTTCTGCTTGAAATTTTCATTGACAAGGCTTCTAGATACTTCAAAATGAGATGTCAAATTTTTTCAACTTTCTCCGAGACTTGACTACAGTGTCATTACAAAAATGGGAAAAAGTGCAGTGTGGCGCTCATAGTGCGACCAACGGAGTGATATAGATGGAAATTAACAGTCAAACTTTATCCGGTCACGTCATGCGTATGGTCAATCGTCATCATTTTCTCTGACCATACGGTCAGATTATCGGCGCGGTAATTACCAGTCATGGCGGTGGTCAGTGACGGTCATTGACATCATTGGCTTCCGGATGGATATGTTTCGCAAACATTGCATCTTTAGGGCTATGAGCTCCGATTCTGAATCAGAGCAGATTTCGTATGCAGACTGCAATATTTTCGAAATGTCGGCGCAACGCTGAAACCAAATGCGGCATCCATCCGGAAGCCAATGATATCAACAATTTTTACGGATGCCATCTAAAAGTCCCCAGCAAAACCGGTAAATATCTGGAAATTTACCGGTAAATTGTTAGCTGGATATGCTCGCGAAGACTTCAAAACTAAGATTGACGGTCATTCTTGTCACTTACACCTCGAGTCAACACAAGTTTATTTTTTCATCGTCGTTATCATTTATTCAAATCCAGATGAAGGAAGATGGAAAAAGAGAAAAAACGAAGGAAACTCCGGGTTTTTCTGTCCTGGAGATCATAGGATGATAATAACGTTACCTTTGCCATTGTGAGCACGGACGTCTCTCCTTGAAACAGGTAACTTGAACGACGTTGAAGAAGAGAGCTCCAAGAGTATTCGCAACTTCCGTATTAAGATTTTGAAGACACCGTCGAAATTTGGCGTCACAGTCACAGTGAGATCTCGTGAAAGGTGAGTTGTTGCAGATGCCTTTGATGCATTGGTGTGGGTTGACTACAATTGGGCAATGGTCATGCTCCCGACAACAGGCGTCTTCAGCAGCGTGGTGCCCAAGTTCTTCGTAGGATTTTGCGAGTGTCCCTGGCCCACACCATTTCGTTCCAGGATAGATCAAACCACCTCCTGGCGTTTGCTTCCGAATTCAAGACGAAACATCAATTGAAACTACTAAATTTCGAAGGAAAATTTTAAGGAACTTCCGCAATAAATTTTGGGGCTATGGAGTGGGGGAAAATATTAAAGGTTGCGACAGTCCGCTGCATCCTTTGAAAAAAAAAATGAAATAACGAAAAGTTCACGGACGTATTGGAATTTCGTCGGTTGGTTTTCTTTGCACTTATTATTCATGATTAATTTTAAATAATTTTTATTCCGAAATATTATTCATCCGAATTTTTTAACAAATAAAAATTTACATGAGAAATTTGACAACCACGCATTTTTGTTCGATGCTGTTGGTATTCTTGTGTCCCGATAAAATCCTACTGCACTATAGAATCTATAGTATTGCCATATTCAGCCACTTTGTATTGTCCTACATGGGTATGCCATACATTTTCAATAATTACAAATACTCGATGTGGTGACGACTAATGAAATTGTGGGGATATGTTCCTGAAATATACACGGTTCCATTCGTGAAGCGTTTGAATTCTTATTCCATTGTCGATTATTTTTTTGTAATTTTGGAAAACGTGGTGCCATAAGACTCTGTGTTGATGATCATCAAAATATGAAAAATGTATAAATACATTTTTCATATTTTCTCCTCAACAATTTATGTGGTTCAACGTTTTGGGACTTCGGGAGAATATTTGTTATCACTCAAATAATATATTCTCAAAATTTCAGCTCTGCAGTCCATTTCCTTCTACTCCCATATACTTACTGCGGAAGTTCCTTAAGACACAATATGAGTTACCTTTGTATTTTGAGCAGCTTTACACGTCTCTTCAAGGTCTGTGACAAGATTCATCGACATCTGTCTTACTTTCTTGGGGTCAGTACCGAGTATCATCTTTTGTATCACACCACGATCAGTGTAAAGAGAGCAGAATGGCACACCAGCATTCAATTCAATCATTCTTGACATCGTATTGTCAGCAACGAGAACACTTGCCCTTGTACCTGTCAGCCAAAGTACTGACAGGGTCATGAAAATAATAGCGAACATCTGTACAGAAAAGAAAAATCTCTAGTTTTTAGTAAAATTTTTTTGAATTTCAGAACTATCTTGAACTGAAATGTAGTGAGCAACAAATCTGGAGAATAAGTATAATTTTCACAATAAAAAACATTCTTGTTTTTTATTTGACTCATGTCTATAAATTGTTTGTTATTCAAAGTATTTCGCCTGATGACTTTTAGTCATTTCGATTCCATCGATTTAGATTCCATTAATGAAAAATTCATATCCATTTATTCCAAAATTTTATCCCTTTCGTATGTTTAAGAACTCAAAGTTGCTTA
This sequence comes from Diachasma alloeum, assembly GCF_001412515.2. Taxonomy (NCBI): domain Eukaryota; kingdom Metazoa; phylum Arthropoda; class Insecta; order Hymenoptera; family Braconidae; genus Diachasma; species Diachasma alloeum. The sequence continues at coordinate 237,455 of NW_021680344.1, read as the reverse complement.
ATTTAGCAACCTAATGAATCTTGATTCAAGCACTTTTCACTTGGAAAATAAGAAGGCCTTCGGTACTGAATTTTAAGAATTTTTCTGCTGAACTTAAAGTAACTCTACTCTTTCGATAGGTTGCGCTACAGATTTGGATGTTTTCATTTTTTGCATTTTTCAACTAAAGTGTATGAGAAAAATTTCATAAATATCAAATTACATTTTATAAAACGGCTGAAAATTTTCTATGAGGTGTCAAAAATTTCTCCATTTTTTCACATCTAATAAAGAATCGAAAAAAACAAAACGGTCATTCAATTGAGAAAAAAATTATGATTCCAAATCTAACTGCACTCTATGAATTTATTGCACAAGTAAAGCTGCTTTAAATAACAAGTTTTGTTAGCTATTAACAGAGGGCACACGTATGAACAAATTCAATAGAAGAATGTAGCGTTTTCTCTGAGAAATTCTATCGAATTTCTATTGAAACTCGATAAGAACTTTAATTGAAGTTCTGTTAAAATTCTGTGAACAAAAATTTTTTGCTGTGCCGGTTCTACTACAAATTATTGAACTTCGCTATGAGTTTTTCAATAGATAAACTATTTTCTCTCGTATACCCTTTCGGGTTTTTACGATTTCTTCTCTTCCCACCCCCCAACCCCCTGTAACGCATTCGCCGAAGGACGAGGGAAAACCTCACTTGAGGGAAAAACCTGCCCAGGTACAGTCGTCCCTTTAACGAGACTCCCGCTCGACAGTGAAACTGTGAGATTAGAGTATTACAAATTTTCGTTCCCCAGCCGGGTATCGAACCCGGGTCGCTCACGTGCCAATCCCATACTCTAACCACACAGCCACGGCCGTCGGTTTTTTCAATAGATATTTTTCATAGAAAAAAACCTGTAGATGTTGATTTTTTAATAAGACTTTTTCGGCATAAAGTTTTCAAGTTTTTTTTCAATTTTATTATGAGCCTGACGCGGAGGGTAAAGTCGTTGCCTCACGTACGCAAGGTTCCGAGCTCAAATACCGGTCGGCTAGAATGGTGAGATCTTGACCATTTTAAAGTCTTGATCATCATCGCAATATACTCAACCGAGTCGAAGCAATGTAAAATAACAATAAAAAAAATTATGAGCAGAAAAATACAGCGGAAACAAATTGAAACATTTATGCCCAAGAATTTCCATGAAAAGATCTATTGATTTTTTACCTCAAATATCTATAAAAAATGATACGGTAACATTGCACAATTTTCAACAGGATTGGCGCAAAAAACCAATAGAATTATTTTGTAACTGCAACAGACTTCTTGGAGACTTCCAATAAAAATTTAATTTGTATAAAAACAACATTTAATTTGTATAAAAATTGAATTGAATTTCCGTTGAATTTTTTTAGAGGTGTCGCGTTGAATAAGACCACGCGAATATTTCTTAATAGTTAACAAGTCACGAATTGCCGCGATGAAACTTTCAGTTAATTGTGAAAAATAGTGTTTCTTCATAGTCCACGCTTCTTTCAAATTAGCCATGCATTAATTATTAACAAATGGAGCCTGAAACACTGGAACGAATCGGTTTGTTAACTATAAATGAATCCTCCTATACGGAGAGAAATTTTTGATAAAAATTATCCTACCGTTCTATAAAGTGTATCATGAGTCATCGTTTCCTCATTTCTATCCCGAAATTTAGTAAAAATTGATATATGATGATTAAATTTTATTCTAGAGAAATTTTATCCTGATAAAAATAAAAATTACCGTCCCAGTATAGTAAATATTACTGTACCGGTAGGGTAAAATTTACCAACCGTTCTAGAATTTTCGTTGTTATCTACATCAATTGGATCATAAATTATTGGACTGGAAGGGTAAAATTTGTTATGCGTCAGGATAAAATTTCTCTAACACAGAATAAAATTTGATCATCATATATTAATTTTTACTAAATTTCGGGATAGAAATGAAGAAACGATGACTCATGATACACTTTTATAGAACGGTCGGATAATTTTTATCAAAAATTTCTCTCCGTGTACCAGTGCCAATGCCTTTCAGAATCATAAGTTTTTTGAAGCAGTAAACTGTTTTCCTGAAAACTATAAACTTTTTTTCCCTTCGTAAATTGTCATCACGAAAATACCTGCACAAGCTATTAACAAATAGAAAATATGTCTATGTCAGGGTCAGTCATACTTTGATTAACTAATCGAGGTTTCCCCTCAGCGGACGCATTCATATATCTCCAGGCTCTTATTACAGCGGAATTATTTACGCAGCTGCATGTTCTTCAACGCTTTTTCAAAAACAATTCAATGCAATCGATCCATTTACGTTTTCCGTACACGGATAACGTGACATGAAATTCAATTTGAATTTTTTTAAATAGATTCCTTTCTTAACCATTGCCTCTTCCTTTGGATTTTTATAAATTCTGGAGATGTGCCGAGTGAATATTACAGGGTACAAAGAGAGACTGACATCCTTGAAGGATTTTTTCTTTCCTTTTGAAAACGATGGATAAATGTTTTCGAATCCCCTTCAGGGTCACGGTAATATTCGTGGCGTTGACATGGGAATACGTCTATTACGAAGGCCCCCAGACAACCGGCTATCCTTCCTCTGTCCACTTTGCAGAATCTGAAGATAACGCCCACATTTAAATTCTTCCAGTGCAAATAGAGAATTTCTCAATGCATAAAGATCTGTCAAGCACCTTGATGAAAACATTTTTCGAAAAATTTGGACGAGGTTTTTGGCGAGAACTCGGACAAAATACCTTCGAAGGAACTCTGATTAAAGAACTGATGGAATTTCAGTATTCTATGAATATATAAACAAGTCGAGAATAAGCCCCAACAGGCGGAAATCATCGATAAAATGGCGATGTGTGACTCTTTAGAAAAAAAGATTTTTGGACGAATAGCTCTATTGAATCGATCAACACAAAATTTTATACACAAGTGTGACTCGAACAACACTAATTAGTAGCCGAAATCTCAGATATTTATTCCAAGTTTTACGCCTATTCGGAACGCCACATTAACTCTCAATTGAAGAAATTAGAACAATGCGAATATCTCGAAAACTTTGTGTGAACGGGTATTCATATTTTGATTGATTTTGATAGGGGGCGGCAAGACGAGTTAAAAAAAAAATTAATCGGTCCAGTAGTTTGGAAGATATTGGACAAAAGGGTTTTTCGCAAAAAGTTGAATATCTTCTAAACCACTTATCCGATTTTGCCTACCCACAAACATATCCTGTAATACCACAAAAGCTACAATCTCACCAAATTTCAACATCCTATCTAAATTTTTTCAATAAATTCAATGTAGCCACGTAGTTTTCGAGATATTGAGGAAAAAAGATTTTTGAGAATTTTATTTAACAAATTTGTCCTTTATCTCTCCTAAAGATTTATAAACATGGAGGTGAACAACAATATTAAATACCAATGATGTGACGAAATTTCAGATTTTTAGCTTCAACTTTAGTCCTTTTCAGTGAAGATTTATAAAAATCTTCCGAAAAATTCGCACACACATCCGGACATACATTCGCACATTTTCTAAAAACATCGTATCTTTACGTTTTATGACATTCCACGTCATTTCCAGGCAAAATTCGAAAATCGTCAAAATCAACGATTACAAAATATCCATTCGGAAACAATAAAATGAGATATCAATAATTGGAATATTATTTGCATATAACGAGAATCATTTGCATATCACTTGGTAATGAAAGAAATGTACAATAACATGTGAATTTGCATTGAATAATTCACGTAAAAATCGTTCACTCACAAAGTCTTTTCCCGAATTTTTATTAAAAACATTCTGTTAAAATTCTTTGGAAACAGATCTCGGCCCGTGCTATCATTTTCCCTAGCCTCGACCTCTAGAGTTGAAAACACAGAGCAAGAAAAAATTGCAAGAAAATTGGGAGCAACCCCAGTCATATGTAGGTCAACGAGTCCTCTGCCAATTCATGTCGACAAATGCAGATAAAATGTATTGCACGTGTTTAATACGCTAGCTGACCGGCAATGTGACATTCATCGTCCTCATCAATTGATCATTAAGTGGAATTTGCGTTTTAGCTTGACGCACGTAGTCGACAACCCCTTCGCATCACCGATCCGGTGTCCTAATGAACCCAATCAGTCATACATTCAGTCATCACGTCAATAAGTAGCGAAGAAATTTGTTGAAATATATTTAGTAATAAAAATTCCCCTGAAATAGGGAAAGACCGATTCAAGGTCGTGCCACTTAATTTATGCACAATTAATGCGATTCTGTGATTCACAGTATGAGGGATACTTTTGACTGGCTTCAACTCGCCAAATGAAAGGTAAACAACAAAGAACCTCTTACGTAGGAATACGTCCAAATACAGTATAGTTAAGACACAATCCCCAGAAAATCGATTACCTTGGTTTTCAGCCCTGCAGTTTGTGGCGTATTATGATAACAGATATTATTTTTTCTCTCTCTTTCTTTCGGAGAAACGAGTGAGTTCGTACCATCGACGGGAGATCACTGTTGGATAATTTTGAAGATGTAAAAGAGCGGCACCCGGTGAGATAATTGCATCTGCGCACGCATATGGCGTTTGGGATAGCACAGTGCTGCAATGCGCAATATGGTGGAAAACCACCCCTTGGCACAACTGGGTATTTTATTGAAAGAAACATGTACTGAGATCGCAAAAATTTTCCCCTCATTATTTTTTCACTGATGACAACTGAATTCATCTTGTTTTTTTCGTGAGTTTTTGGAATGGATAAAAAATTTAATAGTTCAATTACCAAATGGTTAAAGTCATATATCATTATTAGTCTCGACATCGAGTGGTGTCAGAAGAAAATTACAAATAACTTTTTTTCGTTCTGCGAGGTCCTTATAACGTGTCTTTTGATATTTTTTCTTACTATCATTCATTATTGAAAGAATTTTATATTTAAACAATATTAAATAGCCAATTGTTTTCCAAGTGTCGAATTATTTTATATTTTATTGAGGTATTTTATTGAAAGAAACATGAGTGCTGAGATTGCGAAAATTTTCACTTCATTATTTTTTCACTGATGACAATTGAATTCATGATGTTTTCTTCGTGAGTTTTTGGATGAAAAATTTAATAGTGCAGTTGGTAAATGGTCAATGTTACAAGTCATTATTAGTCTTGACATCGAGTGATTTCAGAAGAAAATGACAAACAACTTTTTTTCGTTCTGCAAGGTCTCTTATAACACAAGTCTTTTGATATCTTTTCCTAGTATCATTCATTATTGAAAGAATTTTATATTTAAGTGAGATTGAATTGCGAATTGTTTTGCTAATATTGAATTTTTCTTATGCAACTTCTTTCACACGAAACGTTTGAGTAAACGTCACTCATCCACTTACCGTTTATTCCCAGCAATTATTGTTGTAGTGACTGAATTATCCTTCAAAAAATGGATTTCAAGTCAGACTGTAATATTGACTTTTATGTCTTGACTGACTCTTCGATGAATCTGTATTTGTTCCTCGTCGACGGTCACCAATGTACTGATCGCTGGAATGGTACGTTAGGATGCTAATATTCTACTTGGCACGATGGAACAAAAGCGTTTGTATATACTAGTGGCATGAGACCGGTGTGTATATAACTACGAATTATGGACTGTATGACATTAATCATGCTAGCTATCGTATCGCCCTAATTAGTCACTTTTGTAGGCCTATGATTTACCAATTGATCAGATCTAACGACAAAACTACCACTATGAGGATTATTTTTATAAGAAAATTCTATAATTAATTTTTTTTACTATTTTTTTTTTTAATCATTATTTTACATCGGTTTGACCCGGTTACGGTATACTGCGCCAAGCCACGGGGCTTTTTTTTACTATGAAAATTAAACTGTATTTTGCCATATCATAAACCACGATTGATCATTTTCAATAGCTTATGACGTTTGAGGGTTTGTAGGGGTTACTCAGACAACCCAAACCACAGATGAACCCTCGGGTCGCCAAGTTGACCCTTCAGCTTCCGGCTGGCTCTTGCGATTACAGCCTAAGGGGTGTCCGCTCACAATTGGTATCGTTTTATGGGAAAATAATAATTAATAATGTTCCGAAAACTGTTTAATGTCTACAAGACAATATGGTAAAATGGGTTCAGTGTACGTGCAATTAAGTTGTTCAAGTTATTACTAAGATCGAAGGATCGACTGTCCTGTTCCGCCTCTAACCGTGATCTGCCTTCGGTTTGGGGCTGCAACTCGTTGCTAACCCAAAAACGCAAATTAAGCATTCTCATGATTTTTAGAAACTAAAACAGCTATGCTGTCATTGACAATCTCCAATACAGTCAAACAGTTTTTGGACGGAAACTGGACTCACGTGTCACCGTGAGACTACTTAGATAAAGCAGAAACCATGCTGACAGAAACTGCAATTCTTTCAGTTTGGTGAACGAAAATAATGTATGAACTATGGTTTGCTTCAGAATAAAATGAGTGACGTATAGAGTGGGTCCATACGTCACGAGCTCTTCGCAAAACTGGATTGGTTTAGACGTTGGCACATCAATGAAAGATTGCAATAAAAAAATGATGAAATTAAAACCAGTGACAAATTTGATGGGATTTATGAAGCTTTAAATATCGCGCTCATAGATTTCACAGACATCTGTTTTCATGACTGAAAGTGTTGAATTTGAAGTGCTTCATTCATGTTTCCATCAATTCCTCGAAAATTCGATTATCCCCGAAGATTCTTGATACGCGGTACTAATTATGATATCACCTTTAGTTGGAAACTGACTCAGATTTTTTAAATTCTCCCACTATCTGCCACGTTATCATTTCGCTGATACATAAGATAAGAATCGTCGATAGTCTTCGATACTGCTGATGGCTAAACCGAGGCTCACTACCTGTGACTCAGTCTTGATTCACATTTGACCGCTGTAGTACAATGGTTAATTGACACCTGAATTTCAATGATTCCAATAATCTCATAACAATGTTCATAAGACGTCGAAAATATCCCGAGCTGATTGAGGCGTGTGCAGCTGTGTCTCTTGTGTGTTTGATAATTGTGTCGGCATCCCTCGCTACTCAGGAATGGACAACTGCAACAGCTTCAGTTGTTGACAAAGTCGAAGGGGTTAAAGATTCCACTGTTAAATATGGACTTTTTGCGGGGACTTTAATCAGGAGGATTCTAGACAGTCCGAAATCGTATGATATCTATCGTAAGGATTATAACGATATGCTTCAATTTATTCATATTCTTTGATCACGTGGGTATGAATTAATCAGTAGAGGAGAGTAGGGCAAAATGGGCCAGGTGGGCAAAACCGACCGCAGGGCAAAATGTGCCACTGACGTGAAAGTAATCATTTTTATTGCAAAAATTCATTCGCTCGATTTGGATACCCTTGATTACATCAATGTAAATTGACTTATTACATAAATTTGCTGGAAAAAGTATGGATCAAATCATGAAAGTAGAATTGTAGAATTGTTTCGCGGGGATCATACTTTACGAAGATCAGCCATTGCAATGTTTGAACCTCGCGTAACCTGATCTTTGAGAAGTATGACTCTCGGGAAGCAATCCTACCATTCTACTTTTACAATTTGACCCATACTCTTTCCCCCAATTTGTTCTTTGTAATACTTCAATGTAAACAAGGGGGTGCAAATCGAACGAATGAATTTTTCGAATAAAAATTATTACTTCTACGTCAGGGGTCCATTTTGTCCTGCGGTCCGTTTTGCCCGCCTGGTCCATTTTGTCCTACCCGCTTCTAGTGCAGTGATTAAACTTAATAGATGAAATCCATTTTTCATATCTTGTTGAACAATAAGTTTGTTTCTTTAACGGATAATTGTAGGAAAGAATGTTAGAACACATTCTTTTTTGGAAGTTGAATGGGTAAGGGTCTGGAGGGGGTGCATGTACTTTTTTTCACGTTTTTTATTCAAAAGAAAATCGTCAGTATTTAGATACATACATAGCTTAAAAACTAGTAACAAAAAACTTTTATGAAAAGTATTGTTTATAGTATATAAACTTTTGGCCCATCATTGACTCTCGAGTTTATTTTATATTTTGGATTTTATATAACATTGTATTTAGTATTTGAAATGAAATTATGTCTACAATAAGTAGAATTTTTGTGGTTAAAAAAAATGTTTAATTTTTTACTGTCTATAAGAAAAAAAAGGCACTTCCATATCTGCATGAAAAAATTGGGGAATATAATCCATTAATTACCTATGGCGAGTTTTCGATATTAATTCCACTATGATTTTTGTTGGTGCATGTATAGTTCAGCGGGTAATACCATATACCCCCGTTTCTAAGAAAATCATCCGTTGATAGTTCACGTCCATTTTCCCTGATAGATCCCTCGATGGCTGGTTCGAGGTGTTCACGCGGTCGAGTGCTAGTCGATGATGGTTCGATTGATCGACTATCGATCGACTAGCAATCGATCAATGATCGACCATCCATCGATTAACCCAGAACAGTAGAACTTTCATAACAGCTCACCTTCGTAATTGCACACTGTCTCATCGCACGAGGGGAACAGTTCCCCCACCATTACAATTCCCCTCCATGACCATTCTCTCTCTAACCTCTTTCGCTCTCTCTCCAATGCGCGAGGACAGTGCGCAATCCGCCCACCATCTGCCTAGTGGTTCTTTCCCCCACCATTACCTCTACGACCATCTCTTTCTGACTCAGCGCTCTCACTCTTTCGCTGGAGAAGAAGGGTCCTTTCGTAAGTGCAACTTCCGAGAACCCAAACCACTGAAGGCTTGTAGTTATTAAAGTTCGACTATACAGTTTCGTTCCAGCCTCGGCGAAGAGCGGTGCTCCGATATGTATATTTGAAAGTTCAGTCGTTACGAGAATTTTACATGGTTCAACAGTCCTATTTGAGTGATATTGTTGTTATATCTTAAGTTATAAATCTTAGTTATAATATTCTTAGAGAAGACCGGCTACAAAGAACATTTGGAGGAGTACTGATAGCCATTGAAAAAAACATTGAGTATACTGTTATTACAGGCCTAAATCTCCCAAATCAATTAGAATGGACGTGCATTCAAGTCGAACAAGATCTTCAACCGATTATGATTCTAAATGTTTATCGTCCCCCCGTTAAATTTATTGATAAACGTGGATGGAAGAGGTTTTTCGATACCATCCAAGTACTTGGAAAAAATTGTTTCATATGCGGTGATTTTAACGCCCAGAGTAAAACATGGGACAGTACAGTTAATGAAAATGCCACAGGTACAATAATTGAAGATCTTCTCATGGACTTTGATCTGTTCATTTTAAATACTGGGGTTAAAACACGTAAACTAATAGGCCGTCCAGATCATTTGATCAGTGCTCCGGATCTTTCAATGTGCAGTAAGAATTTAACTGTAAATTTTAATTGGGAAGTAATTTATGATAGAATGGATAGTGATCACTATCCTATCATGATTACTTGGCTTAAGTATTACTCTTTCCATAAATTATCTGTTAGGGAAAGGATTAACACTAATAATGTGGATTGGAAGAGGTATAATGAGGAAATGAAGAAGGTCCTAGGAGATTTGGACTTGAATTCTCCTAGAGTGGCCTATGAAAAAATGACAGAGGGAATTACTGATAATTTACGTTCTTGCGGAAGTAAGAAAACAAACATTAATCGTAAGCTCCCTCCTCCTACTATTTGTTGGACAGAACAGTGTTCGTCTCTAATCCAGGAGAGAAGAGACACTGAACATGAATTTGAGAATCATCCTTCTAAAAATCAATTTTATAAATACATGGAGATCAGGAGGAAAGTAAAAAGAGAATTGAGGAAGATTAAACGTAGGAGTTTCAGAGCACTGTTATACCTTATCACCGGAAAAAAGTATACAAGAAACATGGAATTCGATCAAAGCCTTTAAGTCTCTTTTCAATGTTCCCTATCAAAACAAGTCGAGCAGTTCACATGATCCAGAAGTTTTGAAAGCCGTAGAGAAGCTCAATAAATTTCCCTTCGTTCAAAAAATTTATCTACCAAAATATGACTTCGCAATTCAAGAATTAAGAGAAAATATTGAAGAAGGAGAGGTTAGGTGAGTTATTAAATCCTCAAAAAAGAAATCAGCACCAGGATCTGATGGAATTAATGACCAGTTAATTAAAAAATTACCTCTTGAATTTGTTCCTGTTTTAACTACGTTGTTCAATGAATTCTTGAGGCAGGGAGTTATTCCTGATGGTTGGTCTGACTACACTGTCAGCCTAATTCCAAAACCGGGAGGTCTAGGTTTTAGACCTATTGCAATATCAAATTGTCTTCTCAAAATTCTGGAAAAAGTCGTCAATCGCTTAGTTTGGTGGTGTGAAAGAGAACAGATACTCCCAAAGGATTTTTTTGGATTTCGGAAAAATAAAAGTTGCATAGATAACATTGCAATATTTGGTTACAGATATTAACTCAGGGATGTTAAGAAAAAAATTTGTCTCAGCTACATTTTTGGATATAGCCGGTGCTTACGACAACGTGGTAACGGCAATACTTATTCAAGACCTGAAGGAGTTAGGTATCCCGTATAATATTGTCTACTTCATCAAGAATATCATGGAATTCAGGAAATTATTCGTAGAATTCAAGGGCTTTCTCATCAAACAATTAGAAACTGGAAGAGGTCTACCACAAGGAAGTATTCTTAGTCCTGTTCTTTTTAACATTTACATGAAGAATATGATACACTTCATAGGTGATCATAGCAGATTCCCCTCATTTGCAGATGACAAAGTCATCTACAACATTAGCGACACCTACGAAGATGCAATTAAAGAATCTGAGAATTCACTAAACTTATTTAATGATTGACTGGAGACAAGGAGATGTAGTTTATCCAATGAAAAACCCAAAGCCATGTTATTTACTCAAAGAAAACTCCCTTCAGTAAATGTAAGACTGGAGATCTTTTTAAATGGTATGAGAATCGAAGAGGTTGAGAATACCAGGTTCTTGGGAATTATGTTAAACAAGGATCTAAAATGGGAAGGTCATATAAACCACACGGTTGTTAAAGCTAAAAGATACATCTCAATTTTAAAAGCAATTGCTGGGTTGAATGTAGGACCTCATCCTAATACACTTTTAGCAGTATATAGAGGACTAATTCGTGCCACACTAGATTGGGTCTCAATGTTTTTTCACGATGGTACTGATAAAGATTTATTAAGAATCGACAGAGTTCAATACGCGGCGCTGAGAACTTCCTTAGGTTGTATTTCAACTACTCCCATTAAAGTCCTATTACATCTGGCAAGCGAATCCCCATTGAGGTTTTGCCGAGAATTCCTTATCAAAAAATATTTAGCTAGAACTGTGGCCAATACTGATAACTTGCTCGTTCCAAAGTTGAAACTAATGCAAAGAGTAACAGAAACTCACCCAGAAAAACGTAAAAAATCTCAACATGCGCTATTTTGTATCTGGCTAGCAAATCTGGACGATTGGGACGGTATAGAGAGTTCAAAAATTCCCTGCTGTTATCAATTCTCCTTCAACATCAATTATCAAAAAACTTCGATCAATATTGTGGATGGAAACCTCCTGAAAAAATCTCACGATGTGAAGAAAGACTTCGGAGAATTATTAAACGAAAAATACCATAACAGCAAACTCATCTATACAGACGGTTCTAAAAAAGATCTTCGTACTGGTTCAGAAGTTTGGTGTCCAGACCTAGATTTTAGGAAGAAAATGAGGTTACATCAATATAACTCGATTTATTATGCAGAGTTAACAGCCATAAAGGAAGCCTTATTGTTTATAATGGATTCTGAGATTGAGAAAGGATTAATAGTTTCTGATTCTAAATCCTCCCTGGTTGCCATCTCCTCAGGAATAATACATCGATACGACTTGCTGCTGTACGAAGTTAATATAAAAAGGCTTTTATTGAACAATTACAAAGCGTTTTCCCTGGGGAAACATACCTCGCCCAGGGTTATAAATACATTAGTAAGACCACCACAACACGACGTGGCCATTCCCTATGTAACATTTTTGTAATAAAAAATTGCATTAGATGCTATTCTCACTATTAGCTGGATTTAAAGTAGGGGAGGGGAAGGCAAAATGGGGCATGAAACCGTAGAGGCTACTTAATTGTGTTTTTTTGCTAAAAATTACTTATATTGGAGGTGAAATATGGCTCCAGCATGAGTTGAAATCACGCCAATTCAAAAAAAATAATTGAAGGACAAAATGGGAATGCCCCAATTGAAATACCGCAAAATTGCGTTGATTCACTTTGATTATAAATAGTATGAAATTAATGAAAATGTATACTTATATGTTACATATTTTTTCGATACATAATCAAAGTCGTCTCAGGGTGTTTTGACCAAATTCGCGGAATTTCAACAAGAAAAAATTGAAAATAAAATAGGTCCAGGACGAAACCTAACTTGTTTGACAGCTCAAAATACTTGTTTTGATGACAAGAATTAATGGAAAAAAATACGAGAAAAATAAAATGACATAATTTTGAAAAATCAAGTTTTTCAACTTTTTTTTTGAATTCGTTATTATGAGCACCTAGGGATTGAGAAAAAAAATACTCAAAATATTTTTATAGATAGCAGGAAATAAAAAATTTTGATGGGTTATAAATGAAAATCCAATGAATTGGAACCCACGAAAAATCGCGGAACTGAACTTATTGAAAAATGAAGAAAAAATCATATCTCTGAAATGAATTGTCGAAAAAATCTGAAAAAAATTGAGAGATAGTTTTTAATTAACTCACCTGGTAGTTATTTCATACTTTTCTCGCAAATTCATCATTATTTCAATTTTCGCGAAAATTTTGAGGTGCCCCATTTTGCCCTACCCTCTCCTAGTTATACATTGATTCAATTAAAAGAAAGAAGAGATTTCGTTTGCTTCTATTTTTCAACTACATTAATTTTGGGATTCGGTCTGATTCTGATTCTTCGTCTGCACTAACCTTCCATACACTGGGATTTCTAATCTTCAATTTCTCCCATATGTCATTTGCCCTCATTACCTTTCCTTCCATCGTTTTATTGTGAGTGGACTCATCGCTGGATCCTGCTGATGGTGCCTCACGTTCTTTCAGAATTCCATTTTTATTTTTTGTTGATTGAAATCCATCCCAATTTTTAGCTGCGGTCAGTGATGTACCAATAGCTGACTTTGCATCTTTCTTACTAATTCCTGGATGCGCAGTCATAAGTGCCTTTGAAAATTATGATTATACGTATATATTATATCGAAGCATTTTACTTTGTGACAACTGTCGACTGGGAAACAACTGTACGGAATACATTGGTAGAAAAAATTATTTTATTGAGATGTTTGTTTCTTGAAACAGGTACTAAATCATAAAATTCGTTGTTTTTTGTTATTCCACATTGTAATCACACCGAATCGGAATGTTCTGACAAATGAAAAATGGGCGGTTTCAAAATTTTAGGATTTGCTAAGGGGAAAGAAAATAAAAAACTAAAAAAAAACATTTTCTCACGATCTAATACATATAAAGTAAAATGGATACTTGGATTTGTTCCTTGGAGCATAATGAACATTTTGAAAAAAAAAAGTTATAATCGGATAAAAACTGTAGGACAAGGGGGATTTTTAAGCTAAAAAAAGTGAAAAATTACGGTTTTGGTGGATGTACAGGGCAAAACCGCTCGAGTCCAAAATCTTTCTTACTTTTTAATGTATCCCTGCATATACCAAAGGTTGTCCAATGGCTCTTAAGGCTGAGCGAAGACTTTTAAATTTCACCACGGTCTCCCCTTAAGGAGTGAACAATATTGATTTCTCAATAGAATGAAGTAACGTTAGTGCAAAAACACCAACAATTAATACGAAAATCTTTGTCCCAATCTATACCTAACGCAGAACTGAGATTTCTGCTGGGTCAGAAGCCTCTGGACATAATTGCTGGATAAATACTATGTACAAGAAGTAGATTTCTTCATGAATCACTCCCGTGCCATATGAAAAATCTATGCAACTACAGGAAACGCGAAACAAAATTCAGTCAACGTTTTCAGTAAACAATATCGAAAACACCTCAAAAAATCATTTGTTTATGCATTTTTATTCATGAAACTGTTGCAAATACGTCAAAATATGTCTGAGAACTTAATCCCTCTTCCCAAAAATCCCGGTTATTTAAAGGAAAGAATTTTTTCTGGCTGAAAAAGTTGAATTTTCAATTGTTCATCAATAATTTATTAATAACAGAAACACCAATAGAAATTCGATATTCGGATTTAGCGGGTCAAAAAACACAGAATTCAGTAAAAAAAAGTTCTCCATCCCAAATGTATGCAAATACCTCCCAGCTTTCGGATTAAAAATAAAATAGGAAGACGGCCGATAGCTCAGTTGTCAAAAATTCAATTGCAGACGCCTTAAAATCGTATTATTATCATGTCATCTTTATATATTATAAAAATCTAAAGCGATTTTTGGTGATCAAAAATCGGTACTCGAAATTAAGATCACAAGGGTCAGATTAAAGTATAGCTCTACCTTTCGGCCGGGCTACACTGTACTTTTGGATACTTTCAGTTTTTAAATTTTTCAACTAAATTGCATGGAAAAAATTTGAAAAAATTCATACCCAGTCAGTATTATCTAAATTAAATTTCCCAAAATATTGATATTTTTTCAAACATTTCCCTGTTATAAATAAATAATAAAACTTGTTAGCAAAACGGTGGATCATTTTTTATGAGGTGTCCAAAAAAAATCTTGATTTTTTCACATCTAATAAACAAAAATCAGATTTTAATCTTTGATTACAATGGAAATGTTGCTTTTCACATAAGACACCGGGTTAAATCCTGATTTTTAAACATTTCTTTTTTGAAAAGCCAAAACGATAATTAAATTGAGAAAAAAATTAGAATTTTGAATCTAATCAAATTTTCCGCAATTTTTTGCAGTTTTCAATAATCTTTGAATTTACCGTAAGGGTAGAGCTACTTTAAGGGTCACAAGGATCAAATTAAGGGTCATGAGGGTCAGTTTACGCGTCATAAAGTTCAGAATAAGGATGATGCGGATCATATGGGGGTTGGTGAGCGGAACGAACGAAGGGCGTAGTCCTTTAGTTTATTCAAGAAATTGTACGCAATAAATCAATTGAAGGTGTTTCATTTTCTCGTTACTTCGCAACTGATATCGAATGAAACCTAATTTCATTATACCTTATTCTTGAATTTCAGTTACTTGCTTGGTGAATGAAAATGTATGTGCTTGGAGTTGCCTTGCCGATGCAGATTCGAGAGAAAAAGAACTCGAGCTCCTTTTCAACAAGGAAATCCCGAAATTTAATTGTCCGTCAGTGTCGGCATCAAGAACTTTGCAGTCGAGATTGGCTCGCGACGATAATAGCACTAACACGTCAACTAATGGTATCAGCACCAGTCAATTTACAAATGAGTAATTCCCTCTTTGACATCTGGTACATTTTTTCAGCCTCTTTGTTTCATTTGGCAGGTACATACACAGGGGAGTTCCTCAACGCTGGAATGTTCTACAGCACTTTATCCGCGGTGATATTCACTCTGATTACTCTATTTCTTCTATTCGTTTTATCCGTGGTAAATTGCATTATGTGCCCGAAAGATTCGACCCTGAACACAGCGGGCATGGCTATCTTAGCTAATGTTGCCTTCGGAGCTAATCTACTTGGAGTGATTCTTTATGCGTGCAATTATAGCATTTGGATAAAGGATAATATTGGGATTAGAGATACTATTGTGGATGAGTACAGATCGACCGCAACACTTGGATATTCATTTTGGTATTTGATAAGATGGTCCCTCATTCTTCTACCTCCAATGCTTCATTTATATTGATTGCCTTTATTTCCTGTTATTCCAGGATCTTCATGTGCACCTGCTTTCTAATTCCTCTAATCGCAGTCTTCATTTTTACAAGGAATGGCTTGCTGAGACAGGATAGGGCCGAAACCGTGATTATTGTAGCCCAGGTCAATGATCCAACGACAGTTCTTTATTAGAGAAAGAATTATTGTGATGTAATTAAGTTCGACAAAATAAAATGTTGGAAATTTATATAGCCTGTCTTGGGCGATGCATCTTTTCAATAATATTGAGTCCAAGAATGTGAGAAAGTTGGAGTCGGGAGAATCGTCGAGCGAAGACTGCGGTCAAATTGGAAAGTCTCTGGATTTAGTCAGAACCCAACGGGGGGATGTTTGGGGCTATCAAAAAAGTTGCAAGAGAGAAAATCTGAAGGGTTTCAGGCTCGGTTAGGGTCGCGCGATCGAAATTTCTACGAAATGAAGAGCGTTCCAGAGGGACGCCCGAATGCTTAAACAATTAACCTGTAGATAAAGGGTTCTTCGCTACTGAATTCATATTTCCTCTTTTATTTGTTATTGAGGGCTGAAATTGATCTGAATCGATAAGACATTCAATGCTTCTATCCCACCGCCTCAACCTTAGTTGGTCACCATACGCTACCCTGTAATTTGGTCAATTCCGCGGGGGTTCGTCACCGTGTATTTAGGCTTTAGCGCGTTTGACGAGTTTTCGGCGAAACGGAAGCTCTGTGTGTACCTATATGAACTTTTAGAGTTGTGTTTTCTCCTGCAATTATTATTTTTTATTTATGAAACTACTTCATTGACTCAAAAATGCAATAATCGAGTCGATAAAGTAATTGCATTGATAAAAATTAATAATTGTAGGAGAAAACACAATTCTAAAAATTAATATACACACTGGGGTTCTGTTTCCCCTTAAGGATATAGAATTGTCAATTGACTATTGAGTAAATCTTTTTAAGTTTTGGATTTTTTGTGTTATATCGACCTATTATAATTCAAAAAGTCCGAAAATGCAATGAATGTAATATATGGATGAAACTGAATCTTTTTTTTCAAATATAGGTATTGTTGAGTCCTATCGATCGCCATTAATTAGAATTTATCGATTATTTTTTACATTTTTTAATTTTCTCGAAAATCAGTTGTCCCACGATAACTAAAAAAAATGTTCTGAATTAATTAAATGATGGCTTAAAAATTTGTTTGGATGTCCTTTTGACCGAATTCGAAGATGAAGACGATAACAATAATCGTTATCTTGATTTATTTGAAAATTTGCTAAAATTCTGCATTTTTTGAAAATCAAAATTCTGAGGATATGTTTAGATATCATGGTTATTCAAATGAATTCAATCATAGTTTAAAATGTTTGTTTTAATGCCAGTAAGCTGAAGTTCAAAGATGATCCCGATAGCTATATTGTTTGATTTGATTTTTATGATGATTGTGGAAAATTTTGAATTTTTTATGAATTTCCCTGAAAATGAGCTTTCTGATGATTTCTTCAAATGTGATATTTCAAATTCATTCAAGTATGTGTAAATAAAACTTTTCTATTAACATTTTATCGAAGGGCTGAGGGGAGAGATAGAACTGTAAAAAAGGCAATCGGTTGTATAGAAGAAAAGGGATGGTAAGAATAAAGATGCTGATAACATTCAACTAATTTGAAAATGGACAAAATTAGTTAAGAGGAAATCTCATTCAATTTAATAGAATGAAATAAGCAATGAATTATACATGCTAGAAGGAAATGATGTGCAAAATACCATTCGGAAGCATATTCATAATTTATTAGCAAAACTAACTATACTATATACAATACAAGAGCAATTTCCCACTTGTTGAACTTCATAAAAGGATTGTTAATTAGCCAAATCATCGGCAATCTTTGGAACTCAATTATTGATTGATAAAAAAATCCGGAATTCGAACATTTAATTGATGATTAATTTAATAATTCAAAAATTGTCGAGTGATATTGACGATTGTCTTATTCAAAATTTAAGTTTATTTAAAATTTATGATTACGTCGTATTGTCTGGTTCAATTAAAGACACTGATGTTGATCAAATTACGGATATTGAAAGAAAAGGATGATTCAGAACGTCCAGAAAGCTCCTCTGTTCCAATAACATTCGAGAGATGTGAAGTGGGGAAAAAATGATTGCATCAATTTGATTTCTCCTCAAACTATTGTTGTAAACTGCTGCCACCTGCGGTTCTCCATTGAACGAGGATTCGAGCAGGTGGAAGGGTTCCTCCTGGCAAGCACTCCACTGGTCCACTCACAATGTAACTCCAATCCTCTGTGTACCTCAGTATACCTGGAACGCGTCAGTTGTGAATGTGTACCTTTGGTGGCATTGGAGTGAAGCGTTGGTGCTGTATGAAAAAGTATTCCTAATGCACGTTTTTAGTGTTTTATTGTTATCACTGAATTTTTCACTGGATTACAAGAAAAACGTTGAAAAATTCTTTTGTGTTCTGTAATGGAGAAATTAAAGTGGAAAGAAATGTAAGGGTCACTCGTGGAATGAAAACAGTCGGAGATCACCGGTAGTAAGGGGCGAAGTGGAAACGATGCTGAGACGGTAAGAAAACTGGTCTTACATTTTTTTTTCTCCATCAAATCCGTGAACTCTGTCTTTCCTTTCCCGTCGTGTTCAGCACATCCTGAAACAGAAATTACATGAGATAAACAAGTTTCTTTATTGTACATTTCCTCTCATGCCTGTCAATTCTCCGATCTCTTCGTTTTTATCAGTACAATCATGAATACTTATTTATCATTGATTCGAAGACGCATTGTCTCTAGAAATTATGAAATTTTACTCTAATCGAATTAAGGAATTCGTGGTCATCGCAGGAGTAATATTCAGGCGGCCATTGTAATTGTGAAATTATTATAGATCCCGAAGATTTTTCAATCATCAATTATCCTCATCAGCGACTCCGGGAAGTTCTTTGAAGAAGAACCGTTGCGAGAGGACTTTATGACTGAGAGGGGAAACTGGGTCACATGAAGCGTGTATTACCAGTGAACTCTGGAGATTGATGCACTCTAGGATCTCACGTTTAATTTAACTGAAACGTGGATATTTAAAAATTCACATGATGTTAATGAAACTCGAATCCCTTCCGTTAGAAATAATACGGGCTGACGTTCTTTAATTTGATTTTGCCACGCCACTTTCTACCTAGAAATGGATGATTGTCAAATCAAGTAAATGTCAACAGAATATGAGGAAGCGCGCAGAAGAAATCCAATATATATTACGTCATGTAAAAATGCTTAATGCCTAAGGTGAGCGTCGAATTACGGGGAACACCGGTGGTCAGGGAAGGCCCGTGCGAACCGGTTGATATTCGTTTGTGTGAGAGGAAGAGGTAACCGAGGGAAGTCATTGATATCCCAGTGGGAAATTTGAATCGCAGAATGCAATGTTCCTGCGCCTGGATATCTCATGCAATCTGCAATGCGTGAAAGAATAAAACTATGATTGCATAATGATAATCCGATACAATTTTTAGTCTCCAATTCTCTATTTCTGTCATTTATTCTATTCATTCTATCAAAAGACAAAGATAGAAACCGAATTTGTGGCTATTCTTCCCTTATTCGAAAAAATGTATCGATTTTAAAACTTTCCGGAGACATTGTAAAATTAGTTTCTTTATTTTTTCCCGCCTACGTTTTTTTGCATGTTTTTTCATTTCTTCTGGTTGAAATTGGATCATAAATCTGCAAAATATTCATATCCCGCCCATATTCGAAGAAAAAACAGTAATTCCAAGTATCCGCTGATACAAATGAAGAAAAACAAATTTTCTCCATTTTCCAGTCGATCATCCCTTTTTCAAAATTTTCAGTCTCCAATTTGTAATTTTTGCGATTCATTGTCATTTAGGTAATTCCATTCATTCTATCAAAAGACACAAAAATCGATTTAAAAATTTTCTGGAGACATTGAAAATTGAATTTTTTAGCTTTTCTCCCCCATATTTTTTAGTCATTTTTTGAATTTCGTCTCGCTGAAATATTTCTATCCCTCTAATATTTGAAAAAAAAATGTCTAGCCGATTATCCCTTTCTAATTATTTTTTCACTTCAATTCATAATAATAATGATTAAAATCCGACCATAGGAATGACGAGTACCGATATCCTTTTACCATATGAGGGGAAACATAGATTTCAAAAATTTCCAGGAATACATAGAGATTTTTCTATTACCCGAAAGAGATTTCGAATGACTTTTGCTTTGTGTTTGTTTTGACTACAAAAAAACACTTTTTATTAATCTTTAACATAATTCCACTTCATTCAATATTGTAACTTGTGAATTAAGGGAAAAAATATATGTAATAAAAATAAAAATGGTTAAAATTAAATTAATCTAATTGTGAAGACGGAAAGGGAAATAAAATAAAATGGTATAAATTAATCTAGCTTTGCTAGTAAATATCATATTCAAAAATAACAGCATTATATTGGTCAAAGGAGCTCGGACCATTGAATTATTCAGCCGTTGTAAGCAAATATTGACGAACCAGAAAATTTTCCTGGAGTTTCTTTCGCGATATTGTGTAGGGTCTTGCAGAAACAAACGGTGTAAGCGCCTCGTGTTTGCTCTTTTTCATCCCAGAGTCTGAACTATATAGCTAACTTGCCCCGAGGCACTCACGAATGGCCCCAAATAAGAACGAGAATTCCACATAATACTCGTTATCTTTCTCGATGAGTCCCGATTGCAATGTTTCTTTCATCGGCGCTCGAGGGCCAAGGCTAACCAACGGATTCCATCCTTTCTTTTTCCTACCCTCGTTTTTTTATTCCTTTCATCCTTTCAATTTGTCGAGAATACATCATCGAGGTATTTCCTGTTTTACTTCATAATTTCATGGCGTACGCAATTTTGACCTTTTTTTTCACGTAATGATTAAATGTCAGTGGTGAAAGCATCCTTTTTGTATTTTATGCCTCCTTTTTCCGGGGTTTATTTCGCTTCTCTGTGCTAATTGCAGGATGACATGAAATCGTCTTTCTTATTTTGCAAAAGTTCTAAGAATAACTCGTGTGGAGAAAGGATTTTGTGAGATCCATTCATGGCGGAATTTCCTTAGTGCATGAGAAATGAGAAATTTGTGGAGAATAATCCTGTGGAGATTTCGTACATTTCTTGATAAAGCAATCTATAGAAATTTCCTATAGAGAAAGTTTTATAAAGGACTCTTTATAGAAATATATTTCATACACAACAAATCATCAGTATTGGCAAAAGAACGGCGCTCTCCAAAACGACTGAAATTCGCCTCCTCCTCCTGTCCTCTACAACCCATCAAACTCCCTCTTTTACGAACGTACCAAAGTCGAACCTATGCTCGATAGATTTGACCAATGAACATAGAAGACGCGTTTTCTTTCATTTGACTCATTTTCAGGATTTTTGTCCCGTTAGATTTCCACCACGTAAGGAAAAATTTCATAGAAAAAGCCCAGCGAATTCGATAAACAATTCTTGTAAAATTCTATCAGTTTTTGGGCGATTCTATTGAAATATTCAATAGAAAATATTCTACAAAAAAAAGTCACTAGAATTCAGTTTTTTGATACAACATATTCTATTGAGATATTTTCTACAGAATTTCGTCGACTCAAATTTGTTAAGTTTTTAATCTGATTTCTTTGACGAAAAGAAAAGCAAAATAGAATGAAAAAAACATGGAAAATTTGAGCCGAGGAAATTTGATAGAAAATATCTCAGTAGAATAAGTTGTATATAAAAATCGAATTCTATTGATTTTTCGGCAAAATATTTTCTTTTGGATATTTCAATAGAATCTGCCAAAAATTAATAGAAAGTTCCATAGAAATCCCATGCAATTGTCTAGCAAATTTCCTAGGTTTTTCTATTAAATCTTTTGGGCGTGCAATGAGAAATATCGTCATAATATCACGAAACTAATTCCTTGCGCCAAATATCTCATCTCTTGAGGATAAATTTCTTGGGACAAGAATTCCGGATGTGTCAGACAATGTTAGATTTCGGTGAAGTGTTCATGACTTGAACATGAACATTTCATGAATAAAGTGAGAATTTTTCATTTCATGATAAAGTAAGAATTTCTTGCCACAAGAAATCGGTTATTTCGTGTCGGAAGATGAGAAAATGATTAAAAACACTAAAAGCTTCGCTTTGGGAAATCATGAATAGAGAGTTTATGCAGAGAAAACCCTTCAGATATTAAAAAATATAACCGTCGCTTATGCTCAATCGCGTTGAGTTCGAAGGGAAGCAATATCTTTTTTTCCTTCTGTCAACCTATTCTTGTCATTTTATCTCATTTCGAAAAAAGACATTATCTTTTCATTCAGTAACTTCCTCCTTAGCCCGAAGAGCACCGATTTCTTGTCTGAAACCTACCATAAATTGATCAAATATGTATACGATGTTTTTCGCTGAAGAAATGATTTTTATGATATTATGTCAATTTTTCTTTTAGTGTGATACAACCAAGTTTTTTTTATTTAAAGTTTTCTACGGGACCTGCAAACTTCGATTCTTTATGAACTTCGAAGAATTTATTCTTTTATAGACCTTTTCCTGTGGAAGATTCTTCAAACTTGGGTTAAGGGAATACCTACGAAGAATGTTCAAATTCTTCCTAGGATTATCCTGTAGAATGATCTTATAGAAATTGTATAGTGTTTGTCGATATTCGGTTACAAGATAACAAATTTCACTTCAGAAACGTTGAATTTCTTCAAAAATAATGAATCTTTATGAATGGAAAAAACTCCAGCATCTGCACAATGTGAATAACAATAAACTGATAGATATTTTAAGCCCTAACAATCGATCATTTTAAACCGGAAAACTACTCTAAGGTTAACACGCGGATGTTATTTTTTGAGAAAGATTGTGTTATGACATTATGTAGATTAAAGTTACGTGAAACATGTACACATCATCGAATATTGAGTATATCGTTATTACAAAACCAAAACATATTAAAGTAATGAAGACTTATTAAATATACATTTGGCGAAATCCAAGTGAGACTGCGCCTGAAGCAGCAGTGAGATCATACTCGGCTGAATGCCGTTAGACTGTGTCATACCGTGGGTTACACTGGAGCGCGTGTCACCGAAGAAAAACCTGAAATACTTCACAGAGAAATTCAACGCTATATCTATCAATTCAGTCCTATGAATAACATAAAACATCACATGAACATAAATCCTCGGAAACTTGTCTATGATCTAAATACTTGGAATAGATTCATTGGTGTGGAGTGAAAAACTACAACTATACCATTTTCGAGATGTTTTTAGTTCAGTAATGAAGAGAGGTATTTTCTGTAAATCGCCATTAGAAAATATCGACCTGTTCCAATCAAAATGTCGAACACTTTTTTCTTGCATAAATTTGCAAACAAAAGGTGCCTCTTGAGGTTCCTTTATGATTGTTAACTTTTTATTCGTCTCAACTTATTTTTCGTCTTCCTACATATTCTGTCTTCCGAGGTTAATCCGTTTAATAGATTGCTATTTGACCTTAGGAACGAAAAAAGAGATAGTTGGAACATAAAAATGTGCTTATAGAACCTGTAGATAGAGGTAGTTTAAAGTAGTATGAATAAACTCGAGTTGAGTTATTGAGTGTAACGAGGAAAAATAAATTCAAGAAGCCCAAAAAAATATCATTCATTATCAATAACGATTCCCATGAATTCTAACTTTGATGAGGGGAAGAGATTGATCCATCAAATTCTTTCTTCAATTATTTTTTCAAACAATAGTCTCCCAACTCCGATGAATGACTCGACTGGAGAAATACAAGATAGAAAAAGTAAATACTTCTGTCAAGTAAATGGATTTTTGCCAAAAATAATTTTTTTTCTTAGTGTAAGGTCACTCAATATCGACGGGATTCAATTTTTATCAACATTCGGAAAATACACTCAGAGAAAGACACATTTGAATAAAAAAACAACCCTATTTAATCTAAATCAAAGGTTACTTTATATCGATAAATTTATTCTCTTCACCGTCCAATAATATATTGTGTTACTAGTACGTAAAGTGTCACTTTATCATACTCACGCGTAACACACACTATTTTTTGTAACATCTGCCGAGTTCAATTTACAAAAAAAAACGAAGCTTCACGCACGAAAATTTACTTTGTGCGGAAAACGATCACTTTGCGCCCGTTAAATCGCCTCGAAATCTGAACTTTTCAGGCAACTATGGCAAAAAAATCTTTATTGGGATCCAGAAAATATCTCTTGATATTTAAAGAAATTTTAAAAAATTGATTTAGAGAAATTTTATTTAATGCAAATAAAAATATATACAAAGAAAGTTTAAGTTTCAATAAAAGCTTTATTACGAGTTAGTTCAATAAGCTGATATGATTTGTATGAAGTTTATTGAATGCAAATAAACAGTTCTCTGGGTGTATTGACTTGTTATGTTTTTGCACTTTACTCTGAAATATGATTCATTCCCAAAAATTTATAATAATTCATTGTTTGTTCCATTTTTTCTGAGTGATAAGCAAGTTCTTTTACCACTTATTAAATAAATTATTTACATTTGGAACAAATGGTAACTGACGGAATTCAACACTCATTTTATGTGGACTATTACTATTTCCGACAAAAGAAAAGTAGAAAATAAACTCGTTGAAAGTGTAAAACTAAGATTAGGGCGATGTACCCGTTCTCGTTTTAATACGTGAAACTTCAGGTTGATGACCATAGATAATGAGAATGGAGTAAGCCAACACTGAGTTGATTGTATGGAAATTGAGATTACAAAATAATGGGGAATAATTGGGCTTTCAAGTGCCAGAATGAAAAATGTTAGACAATTTGAAAAAAAAAGAACGATAGGAATCACAAATAATTGTTTGCCAGATAAATAACAAAAAATCATTAAGTTATCTCCATGTTCCTGTAAAAATTATGAATCAAGCATTGAGATTCTGTGTAAAGTGAGAGTCGTCGAAGGGTTTTGCCATGTAGAAAACCGTTGTCTCGGTGGGATGAGAAGTAATTTTACGGCGCCCGACGATGCATTGAAACCAACTTAAAAAGAAGAATATTTCTTTTTTTCCCTTGTCACTTATCAAAGGAGCATCGGTGCACGGGATCACGCAAACTAAGTGGTAAAAAACTTGGCTGATAATCGTGTGAAAGTCGTTGCAAAATCTGATCCCTGATAGTATACAAAAACAAATCGGCACTTTTAATTTTCTTGAGGTAAAAAGTGCTATCCACTAATATCGTCTACTAATCATTTTTTTTATACATTCAGTATATGAGCAGATCACGCCTAATCAGCAGAACAGAAAAAAGTTAATGGTGGGAACTTTCCTCTCAATTTTTTTCTGAGAAGATGACGATTAGACAAAAATGCTGAAAAAAGAAAAATTGAAAAATATGGATAATTGAGAGAGTTATGATTTTTTGAAAATTGCTAGTTTTAGCCCATTTTTGTTTTTTCAAAATTGGCCTCAACCTTAGTAGAAATTTCAGTGCTTGGCTGGTTAGGTCCTGGTCCACTGTGCCGTAAAAAATCCGGCCCTGTTACGGTTACCACATCAGGGCCTGATAGGAAATGTAACGCAAAGCATGATCAGGACCTGATTTCTAAACCTGATAAGGGCTGTGACAGGCGGCCTGGTTTCGCCCTTACCTGGCATAGACTTTGCTACAAATTAATGAATTGCTAACTGAATTATTAAATTGGGCCGAAAATGAATAATAAATAAATAAATAAATAGTGATCCCAGAATAGGCGGGTCGAGAAAAAAAAGCAAAAAAATCACCCAGAGTGGGACTACTTGAACTCGGGACCCTCCGCGTAGTAGTTCTGTAGCCTATCCACTTGACCACCGTATCATTATTGAAAATCATCGCTTGTTTTGAGTATATCAATGATACTCCCAATAAAATTGTAGTATTGAACTAAATCTAGTTTAATATCAATTAGGATAATTTTCCTGATCGTCATCCCTCCGACCCACCCCCCTTTACCATTTCCACCCCGACTCTTTGTTTGGTGAAAATTTTTCCAAGTCCCGTACGGCATGCCTTATCCGGACCTGATCATTGCCGGATCAGGTTCGCCATATTGAACTTATAGAATTTTCGAAGTTAAAAGGATTCCCGGCATACCTTACCTGGTTCTGATCATGGCCGGATCGAGTTGACCGTATCCGTTATAATCAACAAGCATTCGTGTTCAATCAAAACAGGCTGAAAGACTCCGGAATTTCCCTTATCAGACATGCCTGATGTAACTTTAATTTATGCGCAGTGCGCAGGCGCATTGCTTTGGTATTTTACATGTTTATTCTCGTTCGTCGATCAGAAAGTGTTTATTAGTCGAATATTATTTCACGAGAGTTCCAATTAAAAGAAATACGAC
This sequence comes from Diachasma alloeum, assembly GCF_001412515.2. Taxonomy (NCBI): domain Eukaryota; kingdom Metazoa; phylum Arthropoda; class Insecta; order Hymenoptera; family Braconidae; genus Diachasma; species Diachasma alloeum. The sequence continues at coordinate 211,090 of NW_021680344.1, read as the reverse complement.
AATTTCCGCGACTACGAGTATTCATCGACACCATTGTATTTAATTATCTGCTGGTAAGTGTTTGCTGTCATCAATACACACGATACAACAGTGAAAATAACCACCGGTAAATCAACATAACCTCCACATGCATGAAACGTCAACGTGCGTGAAACATAATTTTTATTGTACCGTTTTTTTTGTTTTTCCACATGCGGTGAAAGTTGATATTTTTTTCTTTTAATTCATAGTTCACGTTTACAACAATGGAAGAGGACGAATCTCAGCATTTTTGGAGATTACTGGAGAGAAAAAGCAGTGAAACTGCCAACATACCTCAAAAACATTTTACAATTCAATCATTTCGACAATGCACTTTCCTTTGGGCAGCTTGATGATAAAATTATGGGAGATCTTGAGAAATTCGCAGCAGAGGAGATGGCCCAGTACTTAGATGAAAATGTTGATTTAAAATGTTTCTATGGAAATCATCACGGGGGGAAAACGTTGAGAAGTAGGGAATTTTCAGGGACATATGCACGAATCAGAGGAAATAAGAAGCAAATTGGAGTTTCGTGTCAATGGTATATCCTGGACCAAGACTCCAATGCTTTACGACCACAACCAATGGATTCCCACGGATATATTGACATTGAACAATATAGGAAAACAGTTTCAGCCCCTGTAATGACTGAAGACGGTCGTTTGAAAGTGCGAGATAATATTTATAAAGAAATTAGAAAATATTTTTAGCGCTGTGTTTCATTCTAATGTATTTTATGAGATAAAATAAAAAAATGAATAAAAATAGTTGCAGAAAAAGTCTACACAATTATTGATTAATTTTTTAATATTAAAAATAATTTATGAAAAAAAAAA
>NW_021680344.1:205882-209773 GCF_001412515.2 Diachasma alloeum | reverse complement strand
TTCTATGGAAATCATCACGGGGGGAAAACGTTGAGAAGTAGGGAATTTTCAGGGACATATGCACGAATCAGAGGAAATAAGAAGCAAATTGGAGTTTCGTGTCAATGGTATATCCTGGACCAAGACTCCAATGCTTTACGACCACAACCAATGGATTCCCACGGATATATTGACATTGAACAATATAGGAAAACAGTTTCAGCCCCTGTAATGACTGAAGACGGTCGTTTGAAAGTGCGAGATAATATTTATAAAGAAATTAGAAAATATTTTTAGCGCTGTGTTTCATTCTAATGTATTTTATGAGATAAAATAAAAAAATGAATAAAAATAGTTGCAGAAAAAGTCTACACAATTATTGATTAATTTTTTAATATTAAAAATAATTTATGAAAAAAAAAAAATTTGGTGATTTCAATGATTACAAATATTTGGTAATCACTGAAATCATTTGTAATCATTGAAATCACCTTCCGCGACAATGGTAATCACTTGTAGTCGTAATCAGTGTAATCAGCGTTGAAATCACGTGTAATCGATGACATTTTGTCATCACGGTGTCACCCAATTCGAGTGTGAATAGCCCCTCGGATTAGTCTATTAACATAATTTGTTCAAATCTTCCTCCATTCACCTCCTGATGTTGTCTACTGCACTCTGCTTGGCCAAAATCCGATTGGGAAAAATAATCCGACAAATACCCCTCGGGATTCCAAATTAATGGGGTATTTCCCTCAAGCTCCCCCGCAAACAAACCACTTACCACTTATCGTGGTAAGTTTTGCAGAAAAATGCCTCGCGCAAGCACTCGGCATTTTTTAACCTGCAAAACTTGACACCCTCATTTGTTTGCAACGAAGCTATCGGGAAATACCCGATAATTTTGAAGCTCTTGGGGTATTACTCCTGAATATTTTCTTTATTCGACAAGTGGGATCGCATCTAATGACATGCGATAATTTTGTTTACAGATATCACGGAAGTAGAGGTAGACTGAGGACAAACCGGTGGAGATTTAATCTTCATGGGAATGGCTCACAACGGGAGTGCTACGTTTAAAAAAACTGAAAGAAATTCACGAAAATTTGAAGGAGATGAGTGAGTGATAAATGTGTTTCAAAAGACTGAAAATTCATCGAAAACGCAAATGTAGAATTCAGGGTAACAACAGAGAGGAAAAAATAGTGAAAACAATATAAGGTAATTTCGCTGGGGTGCATTTAGCCCAGCGGATACAATAAAACGAAAATCGTGGAAGGCCATTCGCGAAAAACGGCGAGCCACTACGGGTATCCATATCAAAATTCTTGGGCGTGCAGCAACGGTCCGGCTAGTATATACGACTGCCCAACGAGCCCCGTAGTTCGTATACCTCAACTCGATGAGGACTACCGGCCCATCTACTTTTACGTAGCTCAACCTTACACGATCCCATATACTTTCGCAAAGAGGCCAAAGCAATCGTCATTACAGAAACCGGGTAAACAGCGTGGCAATTATCGTGTCAAATTTTCGAAAAAATTAAGTAGCGCGGAATTTTCACAGAAAGTCAAGCAGGGGGAATTCTCCAAGAGTCTGAATCAGGTGCAATTCGTTGAGGATCCAGTACCAGGTAGGTTAATTTTAATAATGCATGCATTCGGTTATTTTCTCACACAATCATGGATTTTCAACTTGCACAAAGAAATTCTAGTGCTTTAGTAGTATGTAACTGGTATATGCATAGAAAAAAGGTCCTGAGTTCCAGAATCAACTCACTGGTTTTGAGAAATTTATGGTTCTAGGAGGCAATGAGAAGAGAGATGTAATTTTTATATTTTAGAAAGAACACACAGAAAAACCTAAACGTAAATTACGTTAAAGAAGTTATCTTTTACGCTTTCTGAAGCGTAAATTACGATCAAAATCGCCGCAAGTTACGATTACGCAATTGCGCTCAAAATTGTCGTAAATTACGATCGAAATCGTTAAAAATTGAAATTAATATTCTTGGCGTTCTGAACGCAGAGGAGAAACAGAGGAAGAAGAAGAGGGAAATATAGCAAGAAAGGAACGGCAAGAATATTCACTTGTAATACCACAAGAGCTTCAAAATTATCGGGTATTTTCCGATAGGTTCGTTGCAAACAAACGAAGGAGTCAAGTTTTTCAGGTTAAAAAATCACGAGTGCGAAGCACGAGTGATTTTTCCTGAAAAGTTTAACGACTTCGTTTGTATGCAGGGATCCTTGAGGAAAATGCCCGATTAATTTTGAAGTTCGTGTGGTATTCGGGGGATTATTTTTCCAATCCAAATGTCGGGCAATATAATTGGACCATGAGACGGAACTCACAATTGAGAAACGAAAATTGTATAATTAACACAACAGCATTCAATGTGTGTGTCAGCACTCAATGTGTAGTTTCTCTCATCACAAAAACTGGTAAAATATTTCCAAATTGTCTTCTTCGTTTTCTCCGTATTGAGGGGAATATTCCCCTTTACTTTTTCATCAATGGTTTTCAGGGAATGAACTCCGAATCTACTCATTTTGAATAAAAATCCTCGGATTACCACAATTGAATTCAATCTGTCAGTTTGACGAGGGGTTAATTCGACTGCATGATGTTTTGTTTTTTATATAGCAACTGCCAGAGAAAATTATCAAAAAATTATCAGTTGAAAACCCTGTAGCTTGTACCACGTGATGTCGAATGGGCCAATTAAATTGCCCGATATTTGGGTTGGAAAAATAATCTTTATGCCACTCATGCCTGAAACCGGCTGGATTACACACTCGACGCTTCGCGTCTCGTGTCTAATTCAGCCGGTTTCAGGCTTCGTGACATAAAATTTTGTTCAGTACTTGTTGGGAAATTTCGTCCTTAACGTGTGTGGTTACATCACTCGCCTTCGGCTCATGCTGTAAACCCTACACACGTTAAAGACGATATTGCCCCACACGTGCTGAAATATACTATTTCAATTTTTCAATTTTCCCATCATCACGGGCGGTGTTTGATTTTTGGCCCTTCGACGCTGGATACTGTCATTTTATTCATTGTACGGAATGGCGTTCAATACTAATAAAGGCATTGAAATTAATTTTTGTAGCCCGTGATTTGACGGAGGGCCCTAATAAAACTAATAGAAATTCTAATAGAAATTCTTTAGTCATTTTTGTCCAGGTTGATATTTATCATTTGGGGTCTTGCGATTTTATATGATCTCCTTCAGTCATGATCTCCTTCATTTTTGGAAAGAAGCAAATAAAGCCTGCACTTGGCGTGATTTTTTTTACTTTATTTTTTTTTGTGATTATATGTGGATGTCCGCATGAAAACGGACCACTTTGTCGATATGGTGTTATGTATACTCTGATAATATTGATAACATTCCGCCCATTTTGAGCCCAAAATGATCTTCATAGGGTCAGCAATGACGTCGTTGGAGAAGATGGAAAAAACAATTTAACATTGGTGCAAATGGGAGTTGGTGACACAAAAATGTAAATATCTCGGAAACTAGAATCGACAAAGTGCCCCCTTTTCATGTGGACATCCATACACTGAGAAAAAAAATTTCTACGAAATAGAAATTCTATGATTGATCCAAATCGTTCATCGATTGAATAGTCGCAAAAGAAAATGCTATNAATTGCCCGATATTTGGGTTGGAAAAATAATCTTTATGCCACTCATGCCTGAAACCGGCTGGATTACACACTCGACGCTTCGCGTCTCGTGTCTAATTCACCCGGTTTCAGGCTTCGTGACATAAAATTTTGTTCAGTACTTGTTGGGAAATTTCGTCCTTAACGTGTGTGGTTACATCACTCGCCTTCGGCTCATGCTGTAAACCCCACACACGTTAAAGACGATATTGCCCCACACGTGCTGAAATATACTATT
>NW_021680344.1:168587-204477 GCF_001412515.2 Diachasma alloeum | reverse complement strand
AAGTATTTTCTAAATTCGATAGAATAAACAAAATATACTATACTATAACAAAATCGATTTCATACAATCCAATTTTGGTTTAGTTCAAATCGATATTTGTGTCTTACAATAGCATTTTCTTTTGCGACTATTCAATCGATGAACGATTTGGATCAATCATAGAATTTCTATTTCTTAGAAATTTTTTTTCTCAGTGTATATAATCAAGAACCATTGGGTTCTTAAATTATGCGCCTTTAGGTTTTAAGCGAAGAAAATTCAAGAGATGAAATTCTGAAATAATTGAATATTAATTCAACATTAATTTAATCTAATTGTCAGCCTACATACTTTTAAATTAAGAATGATTGATAAATATGAATCGATCGATTTTCTAGCAGGAAAATCATTAATTAAAAAATGAAAATACTTTCTTCATTGAAAAGCCCCAATGTTCCTAGTTTAAGGCCCGGGTGTACTATCTTTCGAACGCTATCTCGATGGTTTTTTTCATCTTTCGTCATCTGAAATTGTCAATTAAATCCTGCATCATGTAGAAGTTTTGAAAAATTATGAATAAATAATCAAAAAAAAGTAGAAAAAATTCTTAATTTTTTCAAAGAGCATTTTTAATTCATATTCAGAATAAGTTGAATAACAAGAAATTGAAAAATGTATCTGATTTATGGTGACAAATGGCGGCCTGTCACCTAATATCATGCAGGGGGAAGACTGATTTCGTAAATCTTTTCCCACACCGCACAGATACATTCATTACGGAAAAGGCTCTTTGAAAAAAGTTGTAATATTTTGGAGAATTTTTTAATCACACTTTTATCGCATCAAAATGGCAGACGACTATATACCACTGTTTTGAAAATTGAGATACCTAGCTGTCACTTCCCATGAGGAGTTAGTGTTTTGTTATCCACCATGGAAAATGACAGCTAATAGATAATTTGCCACAGTGAAGCAGATATTTGTAATTTCCACTTTTTTCAACTCATTCTGAATCTCAATTAAAAACGCTCTTTGAAAAAGTTCAGAATTTTTTCAATTTTTTTAATCATTCTATCATAATTTTTGGGGATTTCTACATGATGTACCACACAATTGACAATTTTGGATTACGAAAGATAAAAAAATCCAGATAACATTTGAAAGATAGTACACCCGGGCCTTAAGATCCAAAAGATCTGCATTCTAGGACCAAAATTTCAAATCAGAACTTTGACCTATAAAGGCAATTTTGAAATAGAATTATAAACAAAATAAGCGATATTACTGGAAGTGCTTGAATCTTCTTGGTAAGGACATTTCTATATTTCAATGATAGTTAACTCATCACTTTTACTGTAATCGCGCACATGAGTATTGAACATGGCCTCAATTCGATTATGAAATTCATTCATAAAATGGTGTAACCTCACAAGTAATGTGTTTTCTTCAAGTTTTCTTTCAAGTTTCCTTCATTTCATTGATTCCATATCATTGATATATTGTCAAGAGACTTTTGTGTCAGAGTACTTATTGTAATCACCCCGAAAATGAATCATTAGTTTTTTTTACCATTTCTCAATGTTTTAAAGTGTTTAAATCTTTTTTCAACTTATCTGAACAAAGTGTGTGTGTGTGTGTGGGTGTGACGATTTCTTCCGAATGAATCGTGCGATCAAAATGATCGTGACGCAATCAGAAGGTCTTCATGTAATTTAGACTTGATGACATTTTGAAGTGAATCGCTCCAGTGGTTTTTGCAAAATTTCCTGGAGAAAAATTTGAAAATTGCTTAAACAAGGATTTTTCATAAATAAATTATGAGATTCAGCTTATCGATATCAGAATGTCACTGGAGTGAATCGCTCCGGTGGTTTTTCCAAAATTTCCTGGAGAAAAATTTGAAAATTGCTGAGAGAAGGATTTTTCATGAATAAATTATGTAGTTGGGATTGACGATATCAGAATATCACTGGAATAAATCGTTCCAGTCGTTTTCCCGTGGCTTTCCCACTGGTTCTTACACTGATTGAATTATTGGATAATTTTGGAGATTTATTGACGACTCACTGAAAAATTGAATAATATGCAGCGATTATCACGTATGAAAAAATGCTATAGGATTTCCTATAGGATATCCCATAGGATTCCCTATAGGATTTCTTATGGGAAATCCTATGGAGAATTCGAACATTTCCTATAGGATTTTTCTGATAGGATTTCCTATCGGATTTCCCACAGGATTTCCTATAGGATTTCCTATAGGATTCCCTATAGAGTTTCCTATTAGATTTATGACCCTAATCCTGACCCTTGTGATCGATTGGTTTCGCGTCTCAATTTGATGTGTTACTTTCTATAGAAAACCCTATAGTGAATGCTATAGAAAATCCTATAGGAAATCCCACCATAAAATTCCTATAGGAAATGTTCGAATCCTCCATAAGATTTCCTATAGGAAATCCTATAGGATTTTTTCATACGGTAATCCATGGAGGAAATAATAAAAAAATTCCTCCCCTCAAATACCTAAGCAAAATTTATTTCGTCTTGATCACGAATTGATTCAAGCATCGAAAGTTGTGTTGGCATAATTGACAATTGATCGGAATATTGAATAATTATGGGTTCTAATTGATGATTGGGCAAATAATTGAAAATCTCTTCATAAAAATTACCCGTTAACTAAATAATTGGTATTTTCGGAATCCTAATTAATCACCATCGGGGGTTAATCATAAAGTTTGAGATTCAGTTGATTCCTCTTTAAATAATTGAGGAAAAATCAAATAGCGTTAATACATTAATTAGTTAATTTTTAAATTCTGATTAACAATTGACTGATTAATGGATAATCGTTGATGGGTGATCATTCATTTATAAAAAAATGGATCAGGATTGATTCCAATTGTCGATTAGTAAAATACTAGATAATTCTTGGTCCAGATTATTCATTGCTTAATTAATTGAGAAATCCACGTAGGAAAGAATCGTATAGAATCTTTCTATATGGACTGTGTATAGCATTTCTATAGGTTTTTCGTATATGATATTCGGATATTTCTATACGAAAATTTTCTATACGGTTCACTTCTATACGAATTTCTACACGAATTCGTATAGAAATGATCCGTATAGGGAATTTTTGTATAGAAATATCCGAATATCATATACGAAAAACCTATAGAAATTCTATACGCAGATCGTATAGAAACTTTCTATACGATTTTTTCATACGTGTCATCCCCTCGAATTACAGATTATCTGAGTAATCAAATAATATCAATTATAATTTACAATTATGCCGATCCCTGTTTGTATCGACGGGAGAATATTTTCACATTTTATGAAAAATCACTTCACTCCTATAGAAATCGACAATAGACAATTAATGCAAAGTAAAACTTGACTTATGACCATTTATGACTTCACTGGATTTCAGCGGTTCCTTTTACTTACTTGGATTGAAAAATTTACTGGGCTATTTTCCCTGCTTAACTATGCATTTGTTCGCATATTCATCATTTTTGTCTGCAGAAATCACGAGTTTTACAAAATTCGATCAACATCCACGTGATCCCACGATGACGTCGATGTTCCGTCGTGGTACAATTTTCGCAACATTCTTCCTGTCACTACTGGGTGGTGGTCTCGTGTGTGCAGCATTAGTGACGCAGCACTGGATTGACGCGAGACCCTGGAGAACACCAAATCCCCAAGAGAGTGCTGGCCGAGTACACTTCGGTCTCTTGATGGGAAAGAAAGAACTGAATGTCGCATACGGATGGCGAACTTATCATATATCCGGTAATTCCAAGCATTCTTCATATATTTTCTTAATTTCAGGTATCAACTATATTCGTCCGGATTTCATTTAAAAAATCTTCCTGCACTTAATAGATGTTTCCATCCTGAGAGTCGCTAGATTTGCGAACACTTACCGAATTTACATGTCGACAGCTTAAGGGGTTTCCTGTGTTGATCAGGGGTAGGGGTGTGAAACGGAAACGGAGTCTTATTGTATATATCGCGCCCTGATTCAATCGCTTAGCACGAAATTTTCCAATTTTCAAATAACTATTGAAGTGTGCATTTGAACATTTTTTAAATATTGATTTGATTTATCAGATTGATTGATTTTTTTTTCATCACCTACAGGTCTCAAATAATTTTTATTGGATGTTTTTCTAATTATTGAAATAATATTAAAATGCATCGCGAGTTGGTAAACCTGTCGAGTGTTTTCTCTCTCAGTTCCATGGTCCAACCCATAACTTTCGTATGATGCTTACTGACATTCGAATCACGCGCTTGCGCGTGAAGGCGCAATTGCCCCGGAACTCATAACTTTCGGAATCATTTGATCAAATAACTTTCTTATGAAATCTGAAAAAATCAGAAACTTATACCTGTTCTCAGGAAGATTTGATTTATCACCCACTAGTTTCTCCTTAATAGTTCATAATTTTTTTGGGTGCCGTGGAAATTTCTCTAATTGGAGGGAATTTCCCTATAGCTAGAGGGGTTACAAAAACATCCAAATTTCATTATTTTTTTGTTGAGACTGAAATTGGAAAAAATATGCAAGAATTCTCAATAATGGAGCAGCATACTCAGAAATTTCGCTCATGAATTTTCCAATTTTTTTTTCATTATTTTGACTTTTTACATGAAACACCTTAATAACAGACAAGCGTAAGTGTTTTAAGGGGTAACCTAATGTCGCTAATTTGCCAAAATTTTGAACAAATTTCCTGCTGAAAGTTATCAATATTTTTACAAATTCAAGCGCATTAATCTCTAGGAAGCGATGATGAAAATCAATGTGCTTTGGGTGCACAAAATATTAATAATTTTGAGCAGGAAATTTGTTTGATTATTTTTCTCACTCGGATTTCAGCCAATCAGAGCGCAGTATTTGAGGCCGTTTTATTTCGGAAATTTCTAAAAAATTTCCGACGGAAACTCACTAGTAGCTTTTCAAATGTTTCTCATCTTTCAACGCATTTCACGTTTAATATTCTGTGTGACAGATAAACAAAAAAGTGGGTTGTAAATGTATGGCTGTGTAAATGTATCCGGATGCTGTTCACTGCACTCTGCTTGACTGAAATCCGAGTGGAAAAATAATCCGTCAAATACCACTCGTGCTTTAAAATTAATCAGATATTTTCCTCAAGCTTCCCTGCCTAGGAATGAGTATCAAATTTTGCAGAAAAATCTTGAAACCTGCAAAATTTGACACAATCGTTCCTAGGCAACGAAGCTATCGGAAAATATCGGATAATTTTGAAGCACTAGTGGTATTACTAAGGTAAATAATCCTACGCTCGTGTAGCTAAGGTGAACACATCATTAGTCCAATATTTCTATTGAAATGTTTGTAAAGATGCGATATTTTAAGTTAGATATCAGAAAGTAAAAACTTCGGAATTAGAATTCACTTATATCAACCATGGTAACTACTATTTTTTAATAAATAATCGTCCATAAACGTGGAAAGTCTCATGTCCCTACGCTCGCTCATTTGTCCCTATACACGTTAGACACATGTCCTTATCCTCGTCTCGTGATTCGTATGATATGGAAAGGTTATATCCGAACTAATTAAGGTCGTGAGTATCCTACTTGGTATAAAACAACAGTAAAAAATATCTCGAGGCACAAAATTATATTTCAATTGATCAGTCCCTTTTAAATGATTTTTTCATTCGTTGAGTCCGTTACCAGTTGACAGTTAGTTGACAGTTGGATCAATGCCGTTTACATTGTTCCTATTCTTTTAATTGCCGAAATTTCTGTAAAATATTGAGATGTTACTATAATTTATGCATTTTTATTGTTTTTTTGACCATCCGAAACCTCAGTCAAGGGATTTTTAACTGGACAGGACTTTTTGGTGCCGAACTTTTTAGCACCACACACCCAAATGATGTTAAAAGACACCCACATTTAATATTTTCTCGGGGCGCCAAAAAGTCACGTACCGATTTTTAATCCTATTTTACTATTATAACGGAGGTATCAACATTTTAAAATTGTGAGGTTCTTAATTTGCGGCTTAAGAATTCACTCTGTCACCGACGTCGGTGGCCGAGTGGATTAGACGCAAGTCTAGTGTGCGAAAGGTTGTGAGTTCGATTCCCCGTGGAACCGAATTTTTCAACGGAAGGCTCCGGCGAGCGGGACGTTGCTAATAGAGGAACCGCCTGTACCGGCATGGGTTTTCTGTGGTTTCCCCATGCTACTTCTATGTTCTATAGGAGTGCGAATCGGTACAGTGTAGAATCCACAGCCGCATGCATAGGGTTGGATAGAGTGCCGAATAGGACCCAAAAAGGGACTCCGAGGCCGTGAAAAAGAAAAAAAGAATTTCCTCTGTCGTAGCACCAGTTGATGCGAAAGGGATTTTTCTCTCTTATTCTTCAATAAATTATAGTTCATTGGTGTCTATAACTTTTCTTATTAACTAAAATAATAATTCCTATCGTATTTCACTCTTGAGAGATTCTTGGGACTGTCAAAATGATTAAAATGCGATTAGATAGCTCACAACATCTGAACGAACATAGAGACAGGGGCGACCATGGGTACATTTACCTTACTGAAAATTTCGAGGAAACGTTGGCCTTCTGTTACCCCTTAAGTTCCCCATATAAATCCGCTTATCTGTTATAAGGTGTCATATAAATCATCATTTTTGAGGGCTCCAATGTACATCACCTTAAATGTCAATATTTATTAGAATTTTATATTTTCTCTTGATTTCCAGATTGAAAAGGTCTATTAAAGTGACATAGAAATAACTTTTTCTTATTGACGGCTTTTTATCATTCAATCGGTGATTTACACGAGTTGACTCTCTCGTACGGGTCATTTTAACATTATAGTAATAGTTTATTTATTCATTTTGTCAACTCAGTAAACATCTCCGGCCACTCGCCATACATAAATCCATGCTTATACGATTTTCTTTCTCTTTACCCACTCGACAATCAGAAATCGCGATTTCTATCACCTGGTCCACTTTTTTTTTCATTCAACGACCTCCGTGTCATTGACCAAATTACCAAGTCATCACCTTGAAATTGAAAAGCAAAATACGAAAACTGATTGTTTAGTAGAGATTAGGTTGGAGTTGCATTAATTTAGCCTTGAAAGTCTTGCGTAAATGCTAATTATTGACAAAGTCATAAATGATTGTGAAAAGATCATTAATTCGCATTATGATGACACAAATGTGAATTCTATAGAGAGAAAATGTCGTTTTGACAGCACTTGTGTAGGATGCTGCCCACCTCATCTCTCAATGCATAAGAATACTTGAATAATATCCTTCGAGAGGACTTATTGATTTCACAAGAAGTTAAGTTATGAACTTCAAAGTGCTATTCTAAAAAACAACACTAAATGGTTTCCATCGTGAAAATAAAAAACGAACAATTCGCAAAAAAAATAGTTGAAACCCGCAGGTTTTTAATAGTGCTTGACTGTGAATTGATATCAACCTCGCGCCAAGCATGATTTCCATTTTACGCCTGAAACTGTGGTTGATAATGTCATGCCGATCTCCTTGAACCAATTCTGAAAATATTTAATGAACAAAATTTAGCTTTTGCTTCCGCATGGAAGTATTGTATTCATCAAATCCGAAATTTTCAATTTTTTGTGTGAACATAACTAATTTTGGCCTCAGAAGTTCGAATGTTTTTTCATCACGCTGTGCGAAAAAGTAACTTTTTAGGCATGCTTCGCGTGCCTAAAACGTCCCTTTTCCACACATTGTGATGAAAAATATCGTTCGATACTCATGGGAAAAGTGTTTTTTGGCTCGTGGGATTATATCAAAAAACTCTTTTCCGCACTCGTAACGAAATATACTATTTCGTAATTCCGGCCGCAAGGCAGAGATGTACGAACGCGTAGCGCCGTAATGACACAAAAAAATCATTCGACATACGATCTAAAAACAATTTCTCAGCTCATATGATTGCAGCCCTCGCCTTCGGCTCGGGCTCCAAACTCGTATTAGCCAGAAAAGTTTTTTTTTCAATCATTTTCTGTCTTGTAAACATTCGATTCAGGTTAATAGCTTGAATTGCGACAGAAATAAATTGAATCGTTGTCTACATATTAGTATTTTCTTCTCTTTAAATAACCCGCAGAATACAGATGACATCAACAAATGTAGACATAGTAAATCCTGTCAGTGTCATCATGCAACTCTCGGGGTTATTATATTTACATTACAATTTGAAAGTTTATGTCTGCAAAAACAGAATGAATCATGAAGTGCCATCATGAAATTCTATTCCAGAGTACCCATCGGAGGGTGCGAAATGGAACTGACGATTTATCAAAACATCCTGAGTAATTTTCATCATCCGGCGTCATAATTTTCACTACTCATTCTTATTATTTTTACTCTTCATCTCGGATTTGGTAATCCATCGTGACGACCAGGATGTCCATGAATATGACTCAGACGCCCTAGAAGCCTTAAAACAATATAAACAGCTACAGTGAAAAGGAATTGAAAAGCGAAAGGAGAAATGTTACGCCGTGAATGAAAAATTTTTCTACTGTTAGTTTTGTTATGTATGCACAGTAGAATGAATTACAGAGCAGAGAGCGTTTGTTATCCTCTTGGGGGCGTCAAGGTGTTCCGAGGAACGAGCGCGGTTTTCGGTTGAGTGCACCGAGGGGGATTCTCTTACCTATCGTACATGTGATACTCGTTTCCTCCTAATAATCATTCTGCCACGACGATCTTTCTACCATATACATCTGCCCCAGTGTGTAATTAATTGAAATTTATCTTACCGGATGTCTATTAAATAATTATTACTTCGCTTTTTTCGCACCAGAAATAGTCGTCCGCTTTTGATCGACGATAAATTTCCAATGGTGTACTAGTAGAAAAAATTAGTTATTGTTAACGAATGGATTTGGTTGGAGGTGAGGGTCTATTCCGTCTCATCAAATGTTCATTCGTTAATAGTTAACAAATGCATATTTGAGAAGCGTCAGTTTACGGGGCTTTGACCTTTCAAATGAACTATTCGTTAACTATGAATATTCATTTTGTCATATTCAACGCTACCATTCGTAAATAGTTAACGAATCTCGTTTGGAATAAACCAATCATTCTATCAGTGTGTTAAAGAGGATCCCTGAAAATTTTGTTCACTAACGATTGAAAAAATAAATTACTAGAAAGTCCAATTATGTGATGAGGAATGTAAATGATCGGTGAATTATGTCGACAAACCGTCAACTCATCTCCATCGATTGGATGAACTCATCACAGTATTCATAGATAGTTGAGGAAGGTGAAGGGACAAACAAACACGCCATTATCACAGATGTGGCGTGGACAGTTGCCGTAAAAAAAAGCAAGTCACGTGCCAGTCATTGTGACACGTGTCTTATTATGCTTGATTGTCCGGGGGAACAATAATGCTCGCTACTTCTCACATTCATATACACGCACCAATTGTTATTCCAGCCGGCGTCCCATCACTCAGATTCATCTCACTTGTAATTCGAAATTCAGAGAAATTCTTACCGGAACAGAACATTGACTTACGTTTTTCATTTACAGTTCCGCAGATGATCAAACTAGATCCATCAGTGATGCACTGGGGTCTCTGGATTTCTACCCTAGTCACGACGTCTTTTGCATTGATTGCCGCAGCCCTGTCGGCACTTTTAGCAGTATTAAATACCGCAACAACACCGAGAACTAAAATTCTCTCCGTTCCCGGGGTTTATTTAATGAATATTTTGACACGTAAGGACTCTCAAAATCTTTATTTAAAACCGCAGCACTCCAAAAAATTTTGATTTTCCTTCCAACACCTAGACGTAGTTATTTCGTTCATGGTAATAAAAATTTGAACACACCAGCGTTCGAACTCATCCAATGATTGAACTAATTTATATATTTATCGTAAAACAAATGCTCAATGCAATGAAATGGGACTTTTGTCCTTTTTAAAAACCGATATGAATAGTGAATAAAGTTCATGAATTCAATGAATTCCATATTGTTGAATCTTGGTCTTTCGATCATTCGTATTTGGCACTATATAGATTTAAATGTTTCAAATATCCGCATTATTTGTCTGGGTGCCCCAAATTTTTTTCTCGGTCATTGGATACACTAAGAGGCAAACAGCAGAGTTCTCAAACGAGTCTTACTTGCCAGAACAATCGTTTATTAAAAATTACGAAATCAGCATTTTTTCTGATAAACATACGAAGCGTGTGTCGAGATTGAGAATTTTTATTGCAAAAAGACATTTGATATTTTCCAAAAAAAAATTATTCTCTGTGCGAACCATAAATGTAATTTCTAGCACTATTTCTTTGTTATTCGACGCTCTTATACGTAATTTTCTCCCGGCAAATGCTCGCTCTATATGAAATGAGGGATAGTAGTTTGTCATTTCGGCTATTCTATAATCACAGACAAAAAATGAATTCTTAAGGCCTGGGTGGATTATCTTTCGAGCGTGATCTTGGTTGTTTTTTTTATTTTGATAATATGAAATGATCTCAATTACCATTCAGTTTTACATAGCCCTGGAATCTCCAAAAATTATGTTTGTACAATCAAAAAAACGTTGAAAAAAATCTGAATATTTTCAAAGAGTGTTTTTGAATAATATTGAGAAATAAACGCAATAGGGAGCTAATTGCAAATTAATTTAACTATTTCCTCTCTATCGACTTTCCTTCTATTGGACAATCTTGTGACTCAGGGATAAAATATTTCTTGATAAACTTCCCTCTATAAAAGATATGTTCATCCTGAAAAGGCACCACGTTGTATGAATAATCCGCCTCTTAAGCCAAATATTTCATTGCTGTGCAAAGCAGAGCAATTATTCATGTTTGAGACTTTCAAATGCGAATCAAACGATTATTTTTTTGGTAATTTTCAACTAATGATTTTGTTGGCCCAAACAAGACATGTTGAGAACTGGTTCGTTTTTCTCTCAGTGTAAAGTATATTTTTATTTCTATTTTTGGAGTTTTCTAACGGATTTATCCATTTGAACTTGATTATCATAAAACATTTGTTTATTTAATAGGGAACTTGCATGAAGCTCAATTCTTTTCAATTCCCCTATTCACCCATTCATCGTAACAGATAGATGCTAAACGGCGAAAGTTATGGAGAAACATTGCCTAGATGTATTATGATAATTAATTGAAAATCGGTCATTTTCGAGGCCAATTTTTCGGTCATGACATCACAAAGACGGTCAGGTGACGTTTCATTGCTGGAAAAAGAAGAGAGTGGGGAATTGTTGTCCTTCATTGGCCGAGGCGCACCTTAAGATGGGTTCGGTCGGCTCGAGCCATTCTGTAATTGGTCCAGCGCTCGACCGTCGGTGTGACGTCATTAGCGATTTCAAAGTGTTTGAAATCTTCAACTTTTAACTACGAATTATTGATTAATGAGTAATATTTCAAATGTTTGTGAATGAAAAAAATTAATTATTCAGGTCCTAAACTTGACATTAGAAAATTGAAACAAATTCATGCAAGTTCCCTATTTTGTGAAAACTGTCAGAACTAATGTTTACTAATCATCAATAAAGTTAATTTCATATGCTCTTCCATCGTCTCACAAAATGACTGCATTTTCCTCGGACATAAAAACATTGAATTTCCAGAAAAGAGACCATTATCCTTAATGAGGGGGGTGGGGACCTGTAGATTACTTATTATTTCCCTTTTACAGTTCTTCTTTGTGTGGCCAGCACCGCTACTTGGCTAGCCCAGTATTATGTAAAATTATACACAAATGTTCTGCCAAAAGAAGACATCAACAATATGTGGACCAGTGAAGGATCTGCAGAACTCGGGTATTCATTTTGGTGAGCATGAAGATATCTTTTTTTTTTATTTACTCGAGCCTTTACTCAAACCTAAAGGCTTATACAGCTCATGCAAATGTCTCTACACTGAGAGAAAAATTTCCTAATATGTAGACTATATTTACTTGAGAGGGTAGGGTGAACTGCCCATTTACGGAACATTTAAGCCCTTTCAGAAGTTTACACAGTCATGAAATATTGAAATTTTCTCTTGAAAAATTCAAGAAAAATACTGCCTAATTCCAAATTTAGTCTATTTTCTGAGAAAAAATGAAGGAACCTATCACTTGATGGGAAATAATTGGAAATAATTAATAAGTACACGCCCATCGAATATACCAAGGACGGAACACTTTTGCCAAGAGTGGAACATCGTCTGCCCATTTACGGAACATTGGAGGTTAGTGTGACGTTGAGAGATTAATTCCTGATGCTAAGTCATATCGAGGAGGATATTAATCAGAAAATATACAATTTTGTTCAATTCCTCCCGAAATTTATATCTTTTCGGTGGATTTCCCTAACTGTCAATACAGACTGACGACCATGAGAGTATCCAGATACTTTGTCGTTGACTCGTGAATGCAATGTAGTTTTGGGGATACCATAATTAATTGATGCATTATTTAGAGAGCTGTTCCCCGATTTCACAGCCTCAATCGCTTCTTCTAGATTTTTTTTGTGTATTTAAACCGTTGAGAGGGTTTCCTAACCTCTTCTGCCTTGGCTGATTGTTCTCCCTCCTCTTCGTGTATTTTTCGTGTGTTTTTACCTTTTGAAGCCATCTACGCGAAAAAATGAAGAAAATAAACTAATTTAGGGATACGATTCCGATTAACTTCATTAAATTATTAGTTCATTAACCGCCAATACACTTTCCACAGTATCACCGTATTCCCACTTGACATAGGTATCCACCCGTATGAGTGTTCCGTTCGTTTGGAATTGCGTGGAAAACTAACCCTAAAGACGGAACCCCCATATATTCAATACAATAGCATTTTTCAGATGAAATTGATATGGAAATATTGCAGAATGAAGGATTTTATATCAATATCAATCACAACTTACCGCATTTTGTGATTTAAAATCTAAAAAACATCGCTTCAAAAAAAACCCGTCAAATGGCACGCGTAACTATCAATCGCCGCAAACTGGCTGCTGCCAGGATTTTTCTCCAATATTCAGCAGGAGGTAATCGATAGCCGATCAGATTTGTGATGACGTCATAAGGAGGGATATAAACTTAATTTAGAAAAAAAAATCAAATCGATAGCTTGGCCAAAATTTGAGAAATCTCGTAAAATCTGAGAAATGTTCCGTTCTTGGGTAGTGTTCCGCATATGGGCAGTTCACCCTATCCGGTTAATTCATCCCACGATAGTTTCGTCCCATTTTTAATGATTATTTATGATTACTGTTTGAATGAAGAATACGCTTGGCTGAATCGCGTGACTTATCGAATTAGCAGTGTTGACCGTTTAGTGTTGTCACTATTCAATCGATATTTCCTTTGGAGATGAAATTTTGTTGGTCATGGCATTCAAATTAGTCACTTTTAGAATGTCTGCTGGGATACACGCTTTACAATTGACGTCGATTTCTGATTGATTGATCTGATTGATTTTGATGTTGTGTTTAGTGCCGTTTTCTGTGAAAATAAAGCTAATATTTTTCTCTCCCTGAATTATTGTTGTGACCGTGAAAAATTCCATTGGAATTTGATATTTGAGATGAAATTGTCGTTGGATTAATTTGTTTTGGGATGAATTTACCTAGAACCACTTGAGAGTAGTAAATTTTTTTTACTGGCTGAAATCTCAGAATGGTTGCGGTTCAAGGAATTTGCATAAATTCTCATTTATCATTACCGTAACACTTTATATCATGAATATATTCCATATCAAAATATTGGAACTGCATAACAAAAAAATACTGAAAATAATAAATACTTGAAGATTGACGATTCTTCTACGCGATTTGAGTGAATTCATTTGCGGCAAAATCATGCTTGAGTACACGAATATTTTGAAGCATATGAGACCTTTCTCACCTCTTGTGAGTTGAGATGCCTGGGAGAATTAAACAATTGAAGAAACATTACTTGTCTCAAGAAAATATTTTTCAGATATTAAAAATTTTTTTCTCCGTGTAATTTCCTCAATAATGGACCATGGAAGGCCCAGTTTTGGATGCTCAGCGATATTTTCCGTATATAGATGTGAAGAATTGTTACTTTCTATTTGTTTAACGGAAATTTATCTACCATGTATCACTTTGCTCTACTGCGTGAGTTGGAGAATGTCAGGTTGATTCCATCAATTTCATGATTGCATCTTTGAAACAGACAATTTTCGAGAAAGTTTGGCCACTTGGACACGCCCGAAAATAGACCTGCCACCGTATCAATATCCCATCAACATTACAACATTCTATAATATGAGTTATGCATTTTGATTTTCTCTGAGGGGATCTTCCGGATTTCGAGGAAATGATAAATTCCTATCTATCCCCCTATCATTAATACAGCGGTCGTGGCGCTATGAGTGCTCCGCCGCACTTGTGATAATTATTTGGATAACATTTTTTCAAAGTTCTACGAAAATAATAATAAACATGATGTCTCTTTTTGAAATACACATTTAAGGATAATCGGGCGAGCCCGGAGGGTTGGAAAAAAAGCAGCCATTTTTTTTGTATTCTTTAAATGATGGAAAAGGCGTGTGCAAAGTTTCAGACTGCTGGGGAGCATGGTTAATTTATTATGAATTTTTGAAAAAGTGGTCATTTAACCTGTGATCTTATGGAAATCACAAAAAAACTGCAAAACCTAAGGAAGTAATGCAGCCAAAGTCATGAAACTTTAGCTACATTTAGAACATGTGATCAATGATTTTTTGAGCGAAAAAGATGTCGCCTAGGAGCATTGTTTATTAATAATAGCGAAAAAAGTACTGAAAAATGAAATTTCTGCGCACGCAGCCCAAACGAGCAGCAACGTCTCAAGTCCCGATCGGGTGGGGGTAGCGCGATCAATTTAAACGTCTCTTGAGAGAGAGCGATGAAGCGTTGTGATTGGAGCTCCCTCGAGCCAGTGGTACCAGCTCCTGGTGAAAAAAAAACTACCGACGATGTTCCCACTTTTTCGCATGGATTAATATTTTTTCATTTATTAAAAAGAACAATATGAAAACCATTCAATGCATGGAACAGATAGAAATAAATTTGATTAGCTCCAAAAATAATTTTTGACCAGAGATACTCCCTAATATTGCCTAAATTTTGAATCCGAATGGGAAAAATTTTTTTGTTCAGCGATTGGTTTTCTGCAGGAAAACAATAGAAACCCCTCCGCCTCACCTCCTACATTTCCTCTTCACCCTATTATCCTTAAGGGGACTATCAAAAAATGTTTTCTTTCAATTCTAATAATGAAGAATAATAATTATGATATTGAGCGTATTGTCAAATTAAGAAAAACTACTCACCAACGAAGGGTTAGTCTTCATCAGACTTAAGGTGTCTCGTTCGAAAAAAGTAAATAATTACATCTATATGAGGTATTCCATGCCAAATGAGTCAACGGCTAACCCTCATCCTCTTGAAAATTGGTGGCGATTTTTTCTACGATTAGGGGGCTTGAAAAACTATCTCTCAAATTTTTTCAAATTTTTTTGACTGCCCAGTTCGGAAATATGATTTTTTTTCAAATTGTTTCGTTTTTTTACAATAACTGGAGTTCTACTCATCCGATTTCGATTTAGTAGGGAGCAAAATTTTCCATTTTTCACCACCTATAAGAATGTTTTATTTTCATTTTTCCAATCTTTAGATGCTCGAAATAACGAATTTTCGAAAAAAAAAGTTGAAAAACTTGAATTTTACCAGTTACGTCACGGTCGATTATTTTAATTTTTTTTTCAGTAATTCTTACAATGAAAACGAAAATTTTGAGCCGTCATACATGTTGGGTTCCATCCAAGATCTATTTTGTTAATAATTTTTTCTTTTTAAAATTGCGAAAATTTGGTGAAACCGCCTTAAAACGATTTTAATTATGTATCGAAAAAATATGTAATATATAGGTATATATTTAAATTAACTTCATACTGTTTATAATCAAAGTCAACCAATGACATTTTGGGCTATTTTGACCGAATTCGCGGAATTTTTAGAATAAAAAATTGAAAATAAAATAGATCTAAGACGAAACCCAACATGTATGACGGCTCAAAATTTTTGTTTTGATTATACGAATTACTAAAAAAAAAAAATAATCAACTGTGACGTTTTGAGTTAGATCACCCACCGCATTAATCCTGGGTGATCTAACATGTGACTAGTCCCTGGGACTAGTCACAAATAGAAATAAGCTTTCCTTTCCTAGGGCCGTCGTACCCTATGTTGACCGGCTAACTGTCGCGTGGGATTCACTCAAGTTGCGAATGATGAGGGAATTGGAAGGTATTGTACCGAAGATAAATACACGATTAACTGGTAAAAGCATGGTATATTTAACTCAACTACTAACTACGGTACACGACAGTGTTATTGATAGGTTCGGTAAACGCGTTATTAAGAGATCGGACTTAGACTTATGAGCTTGGAGATCCGCTCCACTTCGCTCCCGATCGTACTCTGACTCTGAAGGACTCCTCAAAACTTGGCAAAGCCCCAATTCGCTGAGTTAAGCAGTCTCACGGTTTTCTCCACCAACACTGTCTCGTGTCATCATTGACAGAGACTCAAACAGTCAAACAGTTCATCGTTCTGAACTGGACTCCTGAAAAACCGTGGGACTGCTTACCACGGTGTCCAAATGACACCGTGGGATTGCTGACCAGTGTCTGGATGACAGGAAAGAGAAATCATATTTCTCGTTCCCACCGTCCAGCATTATATTATTATTTTATATAATTACTAACTAAATCGACGTATTGATCGATCCCAATACGTCACAAAACCGTGACGTAATTAGCCAAATTCAAGTTTATCAATTTTTTTTTTCGTTATTTCCAGCATCCAGAGATCGGAAAAAATTTGTACAAAAAACATTCTTATAGGTCGTGAAAAATGGAAAATTTTGATCCCTAATAAATCGACATCGGATGAGTAGAACTCGAGTTATTGTAAAAAAAAACGAACAATTTGAAAAAAAAAAATATCTCTGAACTGGGCTGTCGAAAAAATCTTAAAAAATTTGAGAGATAGTTTTTCAAGCCCCCCAATCGTAGAAAAAATCGCCATCAATTTTCAAGAGGGTGAGGGTCAACCGTTGACTCATTTGGCATGGAATACCTCATATAGAATTCATATACATTATACATGGGCTCTTACGGAGAATTTTTTGTTTAGCCCGAAACCGCGTCATCATCCGAGCAGATAATATAGTTTCATGCTAATTTGAAAAATTGCAATAAGTGCTCACGTATAAGAAAAGTTAAGGATATCCAAGTGCTGTGGCTATTTTTTTTTTCAGTGAAATGCTTTTCTACTTTTGTAGTCGAAGATCAGTTTTCATTTGACCCTCAATTGACCCTAAGACTCTGGACATTTGACAATGATTTTATTACACGGACGAAAAAATTTAATAGAAAAGCCTATCGAATTCGTTAGAAAATTCTATTGAATTTCTATTGAACTGTTCTATTAGTTTTGGGCCGATTTTATTGAAATGTTCAATAGAAAATATGCAATAGAAAAAGTCAATAGAAGTCAATAGAATTTTTCTATATAATTTATTCTATTGAGATATTTTCTATAGAATTTCCTCGGCTCACATTTTCCAAGTTTTTTCGTTTGATTTTCTTGGTGAGAAAAAAAATAGAATGAAAAAACTTTGAAAATTTGAGTCGGGCAAATTCTATAGAAAATATCTGATAAGAATAAGTTATATAGAAAAATCGAATTCTGTTGACTTTTTCTATTGAATGTTTTCTATTGAATATGTTGATAGAATCAGCCAAAAACTAATAGAAAGTTTAATAGAAATTCAATAGAATTTTCTAACGAATTCGATAGGTTTTTCTATTAAATTTTGTCGAGCGTGTACTTAAACTTTGCAGATCTGAATCTCAATATTAAACCGTTAGAAAACATTGTAAAAATCTAAAAAAAATTAGAAAGTTCACTGTTGGAGGAAGATTGAGAAAATAATTTGCAAAATTAAGAGCATTTTTTGTAAATAATTTAGAAAGAATTTTCCACCGTAAAACTAATTTTTTTGGAATCGTAACAAATTTATTCATAGTCAGAATTTTTCCAGGAATCGCTTTCATGCCTAAGAAAATAAGGTCTCCGAAAGTTTAAACAATTTCAATTATTTATTTATAAACAACGAATGTTAAAAAAAATAACGATTCGTTGTAAAATATAATTTAAATGATGCCGAATATTCATGACTTTTTTTCAAATTTACCCCACTGTAAAAGCTACTTGGATATGCTTAAATTCGACGTTCATGGTTTGTAAACAAAATGTAGAAAAGTTCGAAAAAAATCAGACATTACCTGACAACTACGATGAATATTCGATAAAAATTTCGATTCAATGTAATTGCTTTTTGTCACAGATGAAACCCCTTAAGGTTATTTCTCTAGTACGTCAAAGATAGTTACAGAAATATAAAAAAATTTAGCTTGCGTTAATTTGATGCTAGAACAAAATTCAGTAAGTTTCAAATCGTTTAGATCCCTCCTGCAGAAGAAAATTGGAAATAAAATTAACATATGTCCTTGTGCAAAATATAAAAAAAATCTAACTTCGTAAAAAATAATTACAAAAATCTAAAACTACTCTGACACAACAAGGAAAAATGTAAACAGAATTTAGCGAAAAAATAGCGATTATTGAGTGCCTCGCCTTTTTTGCTATATTATCTTAAAAAAATATAACGAAACAGTAGAATCTCACGTTGAGATCCCCTTAGTGACCCAAATTTTTTCAAACACATTATGTGGGAAACTTCAATTTCTGAGAACTAGAATGGTGTATAATACAGAAACAGTTTTAAAGGGTGTTGTCTTACAAATGTTGTTGTTTTACTAACGACCGTCATATGAACATATATATTTTCCGACTAAAGTACCGGAACATTTATGGGGCATTCTATGCCAAGTCAACCATCAAGGTTGTTAATGAATACCATATTAAAATTATGGGGAAAAATTGTATATTCTCATCACCCTTCAGAAGAGATAAAAGTCCATTCATTTCCGATTGGCCCTTACTGAAAATTGAATTTGAAAAATAAAAAAATAGCACAATGTGTTATTAAATACCTCTACGGTATTGTCGTATTTTTATTCGGCAACTACTTGAAAAAACAAAAAGAATCGTTTTTTATTCATTCAAATCAATTTATTTGATGGTAAGATTAATTCCTGAAAATTTACAGAAATCATTGCTTTGTATAGTGCTTGGTTTTGAACATGGCAATTAACGTTTATAAGATAAAAAAATCAAGGTGGTTGAGTTCGCATGGCACATCGTATTTTAGTATAAACACTAATTAACATTTCGAATATCGAAAAAACGACTCGTAAAAAAGTTTTTCCGATTATATCATATCAGTAGGGAAGTAGTCAAACGGTCTAAGTCAATTCCATTCTAGCGCCAGTTCTCGATGAATATCTCAAATCCTAACGGAGTTAGCAAAATTTTTCTACAAATCTTTTTTGTAAAGAAAAGTTAAGACTATCGAAAAAGATATTATACAACAAAAACTCAACTAGGAGTTAAATCGACTTAAACCGATTGACCACATCACTATTGATATATATTTCTCCCTTAAGGATATCCAAGTATATTTTACAGTTTAAAACAGACCATACTATAGATTCAATCATTTTCAATCATCAAATGTATCAATTAAATTGCGTAAGAAAAATTGGAAAAAAATCATGAATATTCAGCATGATGCAAATTACATTTTGCCCAGAATTATTATTTTTTACAACATTCGTTGTTTATACATAAATTATTGAAATTGTTGTCTGAATTGTTGTTGAAATGAAATCGATGTCTGGTAAAATTCTGAATATGAATGAAATTGTTACGATTCCGGACAAATGATTTTTAGGGTGGAAAATCGATTGTTTATAAATTATTCATAGAAAATGCTCGTAATTTTTAAAAATTTCTATTTCCAAATTATTCCATCAATCTTCTTTCAAAAGTAAACTTTCTAATTTTTTTTTCAGATTTTTGGTTTTCTAATGTTTAATATTGAGATTCAAATTTAAACCTGCAAAGTTTAAATAATAAAGTCATTGTAAAATGTCCGGAAACTTAGGGTCAACTGGAGCTCAACCGAAAGCTCTCATGTTCGACTACAAAAGTAGAAAAGCATTTCACTGGAGAAAAAATGGCTAAAGTTCTTGGATATCTTTAAAAATGGCCAAGCCCGTAAAAAAATAAACTCCTGAACCTAATAACGTCCATACTAAACATTAAAATGATGTAAAATTCTAATGGACGACACAAAATGTAAAGAGAATGCCTCAAGAAATTTGCAAGACAATTCTTTTTGCGCTACGGCTACGTTAAATTTCGGAAAAATGTGGACGCGATTACAGAGAACTTTCTACCCAACGCATGAACTCTCTTGCGTATTTTTTTTCAACCGGCATCCTTGTATTCATCTTTGTCCGCTGTGTATATAGACTCCGTTACGCCCGAGATAAAACAATGCGAAGTAAAAAAAGTTAGTTGGAGGCAACACCAGAAGAAACTCACAGACAGTTGCAATAAGACTGAGGACTGCTTCACGTAGGGAATGGGATGGAAAAAAAATTGGCTAAAAACCCTGTAAAACTACTTGCGGAGTAATGAATGGTAATTGACTAATTATGTGAATTTTAATTATGTATTTTATGTTTTTAGGCTCATCGTGAGCGCTGGGGTTGTTCACCTCATCAGCATAGCATTAGTCGGCTGGGGATCAGGGAGAGCCAAAGACGATCGTCTCGAACCTATTCCTGCTCTTGAGGAGAAAACTGCTGCTGCCATAATGCTTTATTAGACCACAATTTATTATCAAAATTATCAAAATTTTGCCATTCAAGGACGATTTCCATTTTAATCGCAGTGATTCCGTCTGGAAATCCCACAAACACGATTGCCAAGTTGAATTAAGCATCAAATGATGCTATTTATGCCTAACGATATATGTACAACTCTTTTCATTAGAATAATTTAGTCATGAATTGACTTTTTCAATGATGAATTGTTTGCCGCAAGTTGTATGTGATTATCCCAATTTTCTCTCTGGTAACTGCATTCTTCCATTCGTATCGAGTAAATACTTATATGATACATAAAGTGTGCGAATCTGCTGTGCTTAGATGATGAAATAATGCTTTTGTGAAAACCTATGTAAGACCGTGTAAATAGAAAGTCCAATGTGAGACAATCATTATCACGTTCAGTAGAATAATTAAATTATTACGTAAATGTTAGGATTATTTTTGGAGCTGTATTTTTATCTGATAATAAAATAAAACGAGAAAATGATTTTTTATCTGATTTTTCCATTAATAGGGAACTCATTGTTTATAGATGTAGAATGACCGTCATTTTCCCTTTCACTCAGGTCGGACGTAAATGACCGGTTTCTGACCGTTTTCTAACTCGCAAATTGCGGGTCATCTGTATAAGAGCAGTTCCACGCCAAAACGGACACCTAAAAAGTTCGATGTCGCGGAATTTCTTGCTGATTTTTTCTTGGAAAGTTGAGCATTAGACAAACATTTTGAAAAAAAAAAGTCGAAAATATTAATAATTACGGGAGTTATGATTTTTTGAAATTCCCTTATATTTTTTTGATGAAATTTTTTTTCCGTCCCGGCGGGCGCAAAGTTACATTTCCCTCCCGCGAAGCGGGAGGGAACTCTGACTTTGCGCCTACGCAGAGACGGAAAATCACGTTCTAACCACGGGAAGTAAAATAAAGGACCCGCAGCCGCGTGCTTAATGATGATAACCTGAGAATAGTATATTTCTAACCTAGGGAGGGAAAATAAAGGATCCTCTGTCGATGTTCAATTGAAAAATTCATCAATTCTTGAAATAATAGGATTAACAGCGATTTCTGATCATTTTTAGTAGTTTGCTTATTTTAAAAAATCATATCTGCCAAACTACTGCAAAGTACTGACTTTAATTGACGCCAAAATATTCGTCATTTAATCGATGATTTTTGATGAAAATTTCAGATTTTTAAAAAATTAGGTTTTTGAGATAATCGCGATTGAAAAAAAAACACGTTTTGTGGCATAAACCCCGTAAACCTGAAGGGAATGGAATGAGTGGCGTCTCATTTTGAAGATTTTTTCATGTTTTTTAAGTGTGTTGAAGAGAAATTTGATAGCTTTAATCTGGGCTCGGATATTAATGATAATCTGAGAAAAAAAATTTCATCAAAAAAATACAAGGAAATTTCAAAAAATCATAACTCCCGCAACTATTCATATTTTCAACTTTTTTTTTCAAAATGTTCGTCTAATGCTCAACTTTCCAGGAAAAAATCAGCAAGAAAATCCGCGACATCGAACTTTTTAGGTGTCCGTTTTGGCGTGGAACTGCTCATAAATGGAAATTGATGGTCAAAATTTATTCGGTCATTTTATGCTTGTGGCCAAAAGGCATTTTTTGTTTATCATATGGCCAGATTATCGGCGCGGTAATTTCCGGTCATGACCGTGATCATTGGCGGTAATTTTACTGGTAATTTTTGTCACTTACATCTCTATTATTGTTACGATTGTAAAAATAAAAGATGAACATTCCTGGATAATCCCCACATTTCGTGGCTTTTAAAATCTTCAAGATATTTTCGAAGAGCTATATTATTAAATCTGATTCGATTTCAAGTTGAATTCTAAGTCGGTTTTGAGGAATTCAACTTCAGGGTGAATTTTTCATAATGAAATCTCTACAAAAATCTTGTTAGTAGAATTAAAAAAAGTCCCTACATATTCACCTGTAATGTCCAAAATTTTGTACGAGAAACTTTAAGGCTAGAATAATTTTATGTGAAATCATTAAGAACCAAACCAACAATTGTAAACTAAATTGAGTGCATTTCATCACTTGAACTCGATTAAAAATTCCAAAGACATTGGAATCGAGTTCAAAAGTGATGAAATGGCACACTCAGCATGCCCCAATTACCCAATACTAAGATTCGCACGCGAAGGAACGATTGCAAACAGATTAATTAAGACCCCAAAAACCGAATGAACTACTTCCCCATAAAAATCAAGAGTGGGAAAAGTCATACGACATTTTCCACCAATTAAAAATGGACTCGTTTGAGCCCATGTGACAAGTGACCCCAAAATTCATATAAAAATGTCAGAAAAACCAAAATTAAAGTCTTGAAGCAGCGACGGAGCAGTAACAATTCTGGTGGAAATAGTTAATTTAATCGGTCCGGTTTTTCAATCCTTCCTTCGACTACACAGGATAGTACTGAATTAATAGTAAGTTACGAACAATTGAAATTATCCGGGAATAAAATTTCTTTAACCGAGAGTGGTGACTTTTCTTGCAAATAAGGAATTCGTTTATTGTAACGCGTTGTGGACAGTCTCAACCAAACTCTTAAAAATCTTCAACTTCAACTGCCAAAAATTCATTAAAATATCAACGAGTAGAAGAAAGTGTTTCCGTGAAAGTATCCATAATAGCCTTTAGCGCGACTAATTGCTGGTGAGGAAATTACGGATTTACCCAAGGATCTACAAGTACATCGAATAATTTATAAATAACAGACCGAATTGTGAGTACCAAAATTTGTAAACTCAAATTTGAATCCTTCAGATAATTCCAGGGATAGGAATTTTAGCTACCTAGATTTCGGTAAAATCACGCTCATGATTTTGTAAACCAAACAGTTATACAAAATATATCTAAATTCAAATTTGATTCTCATTACAACTCCAAATGTCTTGATTAGAAATTTGTCTCAACTTAAGCCCTATCCCTAAATCAAGCCCTTTTTCCTTATATTTTAAACAAAGGTAAGAGTATAAAACTTTGCGTCGTCCAATAATTATAAAATTCAATAATTTTAGCTTTGATTTTAATGTGACAATTAAAACATGTCCATTCGACGCTAAAATCCTTCTCTGGACATAACAACTAAAATTTCATGGCGCAGTCGGTAGGACACGCCTGAGTTCCCAATACTCTTATCTTTTTAATATTCTGAAATTTTTGAAACCCATTCNAAGGTGACAATTAAAACATGTCCATTCGACGCTAAAATCCTTCTCTGGACATAACAGCTAAAATTTCATGGCGCAGTCGGTAGGACACGCCTAAATTTCCAATACTCTTATCTTTAAATTTAAATTCCCATAAATTCACGTAACCTATTCTCAATTAAAATTAAAATTTTAGCATTGAGAAACTTCATTTTAAATTTCAATAAATTTGAGTTTTTCTTTAAAATCATTAGAAATAAAAAATTTTCTTCCGTTTCTCAATTTTTATTGGAAATTAGCAATTTGAGAATTTTTAAAGTTGTAGTTCATCAACATTTTAGCTTCTAAGTCTAAAAACTGAATCGTGGATAGAATTGATTATTCTCGTTTTCCATTTTCGCCACAAAACTTAATTAAACTGTCACTTTATCACGGGCCATTGAAATACCTGAAAAAATTATCATTTGAACTTGCTTTAATTTAATTAAATCTACATGTTGGTTCCGATTATACGGAACCAATTGTATCGTTTGGTTAACGAGAATGGTTGAGAAAAACTGTTATGTTGTACTCAACGGCATATTCTAATATCAATGCAGACTTTTCTCAACAAAATGAGCTAATATACATAATGGAGGCCCTTCATGTCTTAACATGTGTAATGTTATGCATTCATATCTGTCTATACAAAATGTAATTCCCATATTCTTATTACACGATGTACATACTGAATCCCCTATAGAACAATCCGTGATCGTGACACTGGTCCTTTTCCGGGTTTTCACGTTAATGTCTCTCTTCCTGTTTGATGAACCTTCTGTTTTATACTCATTCGACAGCCTATTAAATAAACCTCAAATTGATACGTGAATCATTTCATTCTAATCATTTTTCATTAAGTTATGGCACAGTTAGGCAGAAATTGGTTTTTCGTGCTTGTACGTCAAAATCAACTATGGCTGGATTTTGCGATTTGTTTACGTTAAACCAATCGAAATATTGATGTACCATCTTGAAGGGCATTATTCGTTCTACAAATTGTGATGTATTGAATGCAATTTGCTTGAATTTTATAAAGTTATTGGAGATTGTTTCTCTTTTGAACGTCGGTGTTAAAGTATGCTAATTCAATGATAAATCACAAAGTCGTTGGTACGGTCCGTACACACTCATCCCTAATCTATTTTCCCTCACAGATTATCTGGAACAGCCAACGCGATTTATAAAAATTTTGTGGAGAAGGGATAAAATGAAGTGACCAAGTGCAGAATTTTAAGATATAAGAGAACTTTATTAATAGAGGTATACCGATCTAGCAATATCGAACCTCATTGCTCACATACATAATCATCATTATCATAAATCCCTTAATTCAACTTCAATTTTTCCGGTCAGCTGTATCCCATTTATTACAAAGCATAATAAGAATGGTTAATTTGCTTTTGAAACAATACTCACAACTGAGATGAAGATGGAAAAAGAAAAATTCAAATAATTCTATACATTCGCACTCCTGTATCAATTAATAACGGTAAAAAGTCTGGCAGTAAAAAATGATTTTATAGCTTCGATTATAGTATTCGAATACTCCGGAAAAATCGAAGCGAATATATTCCCAGTGCTCAGACAAATTATCATAAAGATTATCTGAATTTTATTATTTTTCCTTTTTCAATATTAATAAATGAGACAAATTCTATTAGATTTTTAGCGTTTGACTACGCGCGACCAGCCTTCGTCCTCCGCCGCCTCTCGTCGCTCTTCACGTTTAGGTTTCTCATCTCGACGGTCACGATCGTCTCTCCTGGAAACAGACAAGATTATTTTTATAGTTCTTAAATAAGCTTCCTGTTTCATTCGCAGGAATATTTTAACGGCCAAGTGGTCAACCATGATCCATGAATTTTAAACCATTTGGTAACTTTAGCTTTAGCATGATTTCAGTTTTTCTTGAATTCTACATGCTCAAAATATTCCTGTGGAATTGCACCCATTGAATTGAATATTGACAATTTCGAATTGTACAATATGGAATTCAGATTGCGCAATGTGTATTTGGGTTGATGAACTTCAAGTTAATAGAATTCAATATGTATATCGTGTAATGACAGTGTGATGATTACAATCGCTGTGGAAAAAGCGTCAATCCAAAAAATCAAATGTTTCAAAGATGGAGGAATTCCATTGTGAGTATGAGGTCCTTTTGCAGAGAAAATGTCAGATCTTGTTTGTATCTCGTAGTATAAAAAAATGTGTCGAAATTAGCAATGTCACATAGTAGAGATGCAAATGCGTCACATGACTCGTCATATGATGGTCACGTGATGAGGGGTATCCCGTTAATAGATCCCGGAAAAAAGACCCTTCGCCTTTTGATCCCGGGAAAAAGATCCTTTTGCAATGAGATCCGTTACAAAAAGATCCTGCAGCAATAAGATCCTTTTTAATTCGTTTTGGGTTCCAATGATTGTTAATTATGTTTCTAGGTCGTAGGAGTGGGTTCGTGGTTTCTGTTATTTATATTTTTCGGCTTTTCATAAATAATGTCGTGTTTTATTCACTTTAATGTCACGTATTTACATATTATTACATAACAAACAACAATCATTGTCATGAAGAACAATTACGGCATGTTGTCTGTCCCGTTGACATCGAGCTACTGGTTAGTGTGCTGGCTTGCCCGATTCTTTCGGGAATTGGTAATGTTATTGGTGGGAATTTGAGACGTGTGTGAGGTTGCGAATGTGAAGGATCGATTATTCTAGTTGTTTACATTCTCAATTTTGTATAGTGGGGATTTGAGACATTCGCGAAGCCATGCACCGTAATTATCGATTACCTGAGGTGTTTATATTCTGAATATGAATTGCTTCTTGTGGTTGTTGATGTGTTAGTGTAGACATATCTCTGTAGGATTAGAAAAATTGAGGGTTTTTGGAGAGGATCTTTTCGGTGAGGATCTTTTTGTTGAGGATCTTTTTGTTTGGGGATCTTTTTGTCGCGGGATTTTTTTGGGGGATCTTCCCCTTGGGGACCTTTTGACATGGACTCGTGATGAGGCATTTATGACGGCCGTCACAATTTGCCAAAACAATATGACAGTCATTTTTCATTTATATTTTCATCGATATAAATGCAAATTCATTTTTCCTTTATCAATTGTTATTTGAATTCAGTCCGTATCAGCCTAAAGTGCACTGTGAAACGAAAATCACGCTCATTTTTTATCTCTATGGATGAAACATTATTTTAATTAATGGCCGTCACCAATTAGAAATTAGTTATGACCGTCATTATGCATCTATATGTCCCATTCCGTCAAATATCGTACGAGACTTCAAAATTTTCGACAATTTTTTTTGGTATTCTCGATACTTATGTATAGAAAAAAAAGATTTATCGGCTAGCAGAGATGCCGCGGCTTAGAGGTGCTCCGCGTGATTAAACGTTTTAGACTCAAAATTCGCTCTTATTTAACGTGTTTATAAATGTTTAGAAAGAAAATTCAACATATAGTTTTTAATCGGAAATTTTCCGAATTAAAAAAAAATGGTAGTCATTTTGTTGCTCCACTTCAACTTCATGGTGAAAATCGAAATATAAAGTTTCAAACGTTGATTTCAGTCGGTTCCACACTTTCTTCCCTAAATCGGATATTTTTTCCGGAAAATTCAGAAAATTTCCGATTGCAATCATCTCTGAAAAATGTGCGCTCATATGCTGTAGAGCTGAAAGAGAAATAAAAACCAAAAAATGAATCTTTCGAAAATTGATTTCTCACGATCTTTGGGTAAATATTAAGAAAGAGGGCCCCACCACCGATCTTTCTCAAAACTTAACCATCGGATCGGTGGTGGGGCCCTCTTTCTTAACAGTTACCGAAAATTGTAATTACAAGATTTTAATTTTTTTTCCGGCTGTACGGCACACGAGCACATATTTTTCAAAGATCATTTCGATCAGAAGTTTTCGGAATATTTCAAGAAAAAGATCAGATTTAGGAGAAGTGAGGAACAGGCTCGAATCAACATTTCAAGTTTCAATTTTCACAATGAAGTTTGAAGTGAGGGAACAATATGACCAGCATTTTTGAAAGTTCAGAAAATTCCCGATCCAAATCTGTTTTGAATTTTTGTTTTCAGCATTTTTTTAATATGGTAAATAAGAGCGAAGAATTTCGGGTTTAAACCACTTAATTACGCAAAGCGCCTTTAATTAAGCCACACGATCTGTGCTAGGCGGGAAATCCTCGTTTCTAGATATAAGTATTGAGAAGAACCAAAAAAAAATTATCGAAAATTTTGAGGCCAAATCTCGTACGATATTTGGCGGAACAGCCCATATCGATAGTTTGAACAACAATTTGCTTGCAAATTATTTGTGATCATCATTTTTAGTTAGAAAATTTGTGCGTCACATGACCTTAATTTCTGACTATTTTGATAAGGTGTGACTAGAGATGCAAAATGACCACTATTTTTTCAAAAATGACGGTCATTTTGCATCTCTAGTCGCACCGTATCAAAATAGTTGCATATTTCAAAAGACCTATTCTGCCTCGTTCTGTTCCGCTTTAGCACTTTCCCACGAATCTGAAGAATTATCGAAATGGAATGGATTCTTACTCGTCACGCTTGAGTGCTGGATCGCGTGGTGAGTCGTGACTCTCTCGATTGCGCCAGGAGCCCTCCGTAGATGCAGAGGAGCGTTGATATCTGGGTCTGTCATCATCACCACCACGTCGAAGTCCGTCTGAACGTTTTGGTGGGCCTCTCTCTGCTAGCCTATCGTCACGCCTATCATCTTTACGGAAATCGCTTCGCCTATCATCCCCATCACGTCTCTCATCCCTGCGATCATCTCCACCACGTCTCCAAGTTGAGCCCATATTACGAATGGGAGCCTTCTCAAACCTTGAATCTCTCTCCTTATCTTTGTTGAAGCCACCCCACTTGCTTGGCGCTCGATCGTCCTCCCTGCGTCTGCGATCGTCATCTCTGTCATCTCTAGGTTTGACTTCATCTCTGGGCTCACTCCGCCAGGAAGACAATTCAGTTGGCTTCTCACGTTCGCGGTCCTTGAAGCCCACGCGTTCTGGACGAGCAGAGCGTTCGCGATCAGTATTGTCTCCTCGTCTCCAGGTCGAAGGTTCAACATGCTTACGTCTTTCTTCCTCCAGTTTACGTTCGATTTCCATTTCCTTCGCCCTGATGATTTCAGCCTGTTTTGCAAGTTTCTCCAACCTCTCAGCCTCTTTAGCAGCCTCCTCCTCCCGCCTGATTCTGTCCTCCTCCTCGCGCTTAGCTCGCTCCTCCTCCATGCGCTTCCTCTCCTCCTCCTGCTTGATGCGAAGTTCCTCCTGATACTTTCGTTCGGCAGCTTCAGCCTTCTCCCTCTCCCACTTCTCTCTCCTCTCAGCTTTCCTCTGGGCCTTCCTCTCCTGGAGGCGTTTGGCCCGTTCCTCATTGAATTTAACCTCAAACTCGGCCAATTTCTCGAGATATGCATTCTTGCGTTCTGAAAGAATTTTCGACAGGAAAAGTTCAGCGTCTTCTTTCATTTTCAGCATGCGCTCACGAGTTGCAACGGCTTGATTACGTTCTTCAATAGCAGCGAGGATTCTCTCCTCCTCCTGTTGTTCCCAGCATTGCTTGGCCAGCTCTTGCTGCTCCTCGACAGCCTTCTCCAACAGAGGAATCTCAGCAATTCTCTTGGCACGCTCCAGGTAATCAACCTTCTTCTCTTGTGATTTAAGTTTCTGCTGCATTTCACGACGCTCTTTCTGAAGCTCTTCAGCTTCTCTAGCAGCAATTTGCTCGGCGTCGAGTTTTTTAATCTCATCCTCATCGAGTTTCTTGAGGACCTTCTGTCCATGACTCGTCTGAGATATTTGCTGCATTTTCTCCTTCAGATGACGATCCTTGATCTGCTGAATCTCACTCTGCTGGCGTTTTCGTTCACGCTCCTCGCGCTCTTGCTCCAGACGCTTTTGCTCAGCCATCAATTGCTGACGATGGAGCTCCTCCTGTCGCCGCATCTCTTCCTCCTCGCGAATCGTATTGACACGCTCAATGTATTCCTTACGTTGTTCAATGATGACTTGCCTCTCAAGGATTCTCTGGTGCTCTTTGCTCTTCGTTTCATGGTAGAGTGCAACCATTGCATTACGTAATTTCTCACGTTCCTGTTTACGTTTGTTGGGGTTGATGACGTTGATGGCACGATGAAGAACAGTCGCCATGTTGACCAATTGACAACGGATCTGTTCTGATGGCATCGCCTGCAGGACTGGCCCATCTGGATGGTCCTCACGTTGTGCCTCACTCAGATCAACACCAAAGTGAATACAACGCTTTCCATGATCAATCCTAATCTGCATGTCGTTGTAGCGAACACAGTCGACTAAGAGACGCTCCAGGTGGAAGGCTGTAGTGAATTTAGCGAGTTCGATGAGTCGAGCGAATTGTATAGTCTGATAAACTTGGGACACTTGATGGACAAGACGAACGAGAGTGACATCCTGAAGCGCCGGGACGTATTGAGCAAGTGTACTGGTCTCGTCGACTTGGAGGGTTTGAATGACTGACTGAACGCGTGAGCACAGTTCCAACGGATGGAAGTCCACCTCCAGCCAGGAGTAGAGGTCCTGAAGTTGTGGTGACGCCAGGTTGACCACATTCAAGCGTACAATGTCTCTGAGGAGTGACGCTCGAGTTGGAGGCTGGCTAAGTCCAAGGAGAATGGCTAATTTCTGGGCTTTCTCCAGAGGAGATTTGTCAGTCTCGATGAAGCGATCGAATTCAGGATGAGCTGATGGCAGAGGAATTGAGAGCGTTGCTAAGAGAACTCTGTTAGCCATCCTCTGTTGCTCGTCAGGCGACATATTTTTCTTCATCTCTTTGGACAGCTGGAAGAGCTTGAAGAGTGCTGCTGCGTGGAAAAGATAGTTGCCAGCTTTCCAAAAGACCATTGCCAATTTCTGATAGTAATTGGCCATTGTTTTGGGGACTGGGAGCTTTTTGGAGAGATTCATCAGGCCGTGGATGTCCTCAGTGGCCTTGTAAGCCTCTTGCCACAGTTCCATTTGGATCGCTGAATCCAGTTGGATCAGACGAGTCTCGAGGTTGAGCTGTTGGGTCTCAGCTTTGTTCATGGAGACATTGGAAACCAGTTGGGGGAGCTTGCAGATTTCTTCCAAGTGTTTACGAAGCTTTTCGCAGAGTTTACGAAATTCAGTTTTACGGTTGTACTCGAGGCAGAATTGGAAGGCCATTCGAGCGATGTCGTGGTACAGGGTCTCCACATGGGCATTTGTTCTCAGCAATTCGAGGCACTGGCAGTAAGACTCCCAGAGGAATTTCACCCAGGGAGTCAAGATCGTTCGGTCACTTCGATCTTGAGCATCTTCTCCACTCACTGCTGACAGTAAAATACTCTCTGGGGTCGCTAGGTTGTCCAGGTCGTCGATGTCAACCACGGCCTGCTGACTCTGCTTCCTCGCAGCATTCGTCTTTTCCTCTGCCATACGCAGATATCCGCGAATTACATTCTCCAAACTACCGACGTTCACTGATTGAAACATGTTTCGGTATTGGAACAGACCCTCTTTGGCTATGTGGGATTTTTTCAGCTCCACGCACAGGTCCAAGTACTTGAACATTATCGGTTCCAGAACCGACTCTGACCAGCTGTACGTCCATTTCTTGTTTCGGAAGACTTCCTGAAGGGTATCGAGAGCTCTCGCTGGCTTACCAACCTCGATGAATTCTGGAAATACAACGATTCTATTTAGTTTCCGAATTCGTCAACTTGAAATCAATAGTCAAAGTTTATATTTTTCAAATTTAGTATTGAAGAGGACAAGCTATTACAGTTAATTTCACCTCGTCATCGGTTCTAAAATATGTAGAAATGCAAGAGAAATACAATGACAACTACGAATGACATTCCTCCAAAAATTTTGCTATGTCTTAGACAGCGAGATTTTTATGCAAAAACTAATGGTGAGGTGAACGCGACTGCGACCGTTTTGCCTTTTTTCTATTGCATTGATTATTTATTTTGGACTACAGGGCTCCGCCCCCTGCTCGCTCCGCTCACCCCGCCATCCGTGTGACCGAGCGGGTGTGACCGAATATGAAAATAGAAATTCATCGTTTCAATTGCCTTGAATTCAAGAGAAGAAATCCCAAAAGTAATCAGCATTTTTCTATCATATATATTTGAGAATATTGGGGGGAATTTTTTTAAAAGTTGTAGCTGAGAGTGCCCCCTATATGGAATCGAAATTCAGATGAAAAAAAAAAGCTGAACTTTGAAATTTTTTTGGGAATTCTGTACATGAAATTTCATTTCATGTACAGATGTGGTGGAATCGCTGGACATCCCCCCCTTATTTGTTCATTATATAGAGAGATATTGATGCTTCAAGAGTACAGAGAAAACAAATTTGTAGTTTCCAGAGGCAAGTCACTGATTTGAATAAGAAAATTCAAAAGAAAAACCCGAGGGGCTGGTCACTTTGGAAATCACTAGACTACTCGACTGGAAATCAAGGGAGAAATCACCAGAAATCACTAGAAATCGATTATTTCCCATTTCTGGCAGTGATTTCTAAGGAATGCTGGAAACGATCGGAAATCAGTATAAATCAGAAAGAAATCAGATAATTGTAGAAATAATTAAAAATCATCGATAACTCGAATCATGATATTTCGAGTGATTTTTTCGCATTCAGAAATCACCAGAATCTACTAGAAATAATGGGAATCCCGAAAAATCAAAAGACATTATGATTTCTAATTCTTATTGAGAAATCACTTAAGTCATTGAAGAAATCACGGGAAATCATCCCATTCTGGAAATCATTGAGCCAACCGATTGAGGAATGACCAGCCCCCTGGAAAAATCCCTAAAATTCGATTCCAAAAATTAACTCATTTCAAATGAAAAACGTTAAAAATCAAGAATCGTTGGATTCTCAAATCAAGAACCTTTACGTTCTTAAACTATGAACTTTCGAAAGCTATGTAAATTAATTTTAAACAAGAAAAAATCATCAATTCAAGAACAAGAATATTCTTCATCCAAGCACCTCAAGGTGCTTATTTAAGAAACCCAAAATTCTGAATTCTAGAAACGAGATTATCTATCCTCAGCTCGATAGTAAGCGAGCTATGAGCATTTCGCTCACGCAACGCTAGTCAACCTAAAGGTCCTCTCTGCACTGTGAGTGAGATACTAAAAAGAGCGCCCCTACTGACGGAGTAAGGATATTCACGTACTTTGACTATTTTTTCTCCAATGAAATGCTTTTCTACTTTTGTAGTCGAAAGTTAGAGCTTTCATTTAATCACCCCTTAACCCTCTAAGTTTCCGGACATATTACTCTGATTTTATTATTTCAACTTTGCAGTTCTGGCTTTGAATCTCGATATGGA
Organism: Diachasma alloeum; assembly: GCF_001412515.2. Classification (NCBI taxonomy): domain Eukaryota; kingdom Metazoa; phylum Arthropoda; class Insecta; order Hymenoptera; family Braconidae; genus Diachasma; species Diachasma alloeum. Next base: position 170,961 of record NW_021680344.1, on the reverse strand, counting down.
ACCGTCAGAAAACATTTTTAAAGTCTGAAAAAAATTATACTTTTGGAAGAAGATGCTGAAATAATTGAAGTTGCAATTTTTGAAAATTACGAGCATTTTTTATAAGTAATTTATAAACAATCAATTTTCCACCATAAAATTCATTTGTTTGGAATTGTAACAAATTTATTCATATCCAGAATTTTACGCGAAATCGATTTCATGCTAAAAAAATGAGGTTTCCAAAAGTTTAAACAATTTTAATTTTAATGATTTATTTATAAACAATGAATGTTAAAAAAAAACAATAATTCTGTGCAAAATAGAATTGTAATGACGCTATGTATAATTTTTTTCAAATTTTTCTCACGCAATTTAATTGACAATTTTGATGTTTGAAAATGGTTAAATCTATTGTGCGATCCGAACCAAATTGTAAAAAATACTTGGATATCTTTAAAATACGCCAAAATCTGGCTTATTTTCAGTGCAATTATACTGGATTTAAGTAAAAATTACTGGGATTGAAAACTTTCCTCAGATTTTTTGGAAAAATCTACTCAAAATAAATGGAAATTTCCCTTATTTCCAGAATTTTCGGCTTCCTAAATTTCGGCACAACAGAATTATGGAGAGCTGAAATTTTTACGAAAAACTATAAACTTTTTTTCTGTGTGAGAAAATGTGAAGAAACCGTTTTTGTAACTAGAAAATTAAAAAAAAATGTCTGTTGGAATTTTTTTCTGGAATCGCTCGTCTCAATAATTCAATCTTCAACAAGACCAGGAACGTTGTCCCGTTCTACATCTTACTCCATTATTTCACCCCACTGACCGAATAAGTCACTCCATGCACCTATATATCTGTACATATATATGAAGATATGGGTTATATAAACATATTTCATTAAATGAACCTCCATGTGCGAGCAAGAAAATCGCTATACGTACCTAATCAGTAAATGAAATGAGGATTAGTAAAATTTTGCTAAAGGGTTCGTGAAAAAATGAGAATTAGAATATTGGCGTTGTTGACTGACACGTTGACGTTCCATATTTTTTCAAACATAAAAATTATTGTTAAGAAAAAACATGAAAAAAAAATTTCAAAGAATCAAAGAACCTAATGATGATTGATATGTGAAAAAATCGCAGCATATATCCAGATGAATTGAATTTCTTCGTGCTAATGGTCCTATTCTAAAGTGGTGGAAAAGGGCAGATGTCACAGCGCATCGTCGCGAGCGAACGGTTAGGAATGCAATTGTTTTGCTGGGCTTTTCCCAAGACCATTGTAGATCATAAAACAATTCAAAGGAATTATCTAGCTCTCATCCACTCAATCGGAACACATGATGATAAAATGGGTCAGTGAATTTTGCCATCCTAAACGGCCATATTGCATTAGGGATGTGTTAAAAAATGAAGGGGAGCAGACATATCACTGTTGAAATAAAAGTGGACTCACCATTGGCCCGTTTCAGGGCGTTTTCGGGACGCTGCCCATATCTCGCCATTTTCATGAATTCTTTCCGGCTACTACACTTTGACACATGAAACAATGAAGCTGGAAGACTCCAATCACTTAACCGGTATCACTGAATATTAAAAAACGTGATTAACGTCGGAATGTCCTCGGGTGCACGAGCGACAATAACCGCGTGTACCGGATGAAAGGCGGTCACAAGGAAAAAATGGCTTCCCGTAATATGTGAGTCAAGTTGCATATGTATCGTGAAGAAAATGCAATTTTTATTGCTGCCAGTACCTATTCAAGAGGAAAAAAATTATATTGAATATTTTTTCACCTGCGAGGGACTAATTGTTCTTATTTTTTTACATTTTCATTTGGCAAAATTGTTTTTACTAGGGAAATGTTGTCCTACCGACGTTACCAGATGGACTGTAGCGCCTCGCGGGGTTCAGGTCACGACGCCCAAATGCGGAATATCGAGTGCACCAACTACTGAAACTCAATTCTCTAGAATACGGTAGTCGCTTGCAGGGTTGGGCATATCTCGCAGATGGAAGTTTATGACGTGACATTGTCAAATACCGGTAATTTACCTCTGGGGCGTCAAAAATGTCAAAAAGTGTCAGAAAGCTCTTTACAAGGAAGCTAAGCTAAAAAGTCACAAGGGTCAAAAGTGAGAGGAACATCGGCCGGAAATCGTCAAGATCAAACGATCACGAGGGTTATACGCCAGGCGGTACAATTAAAAGGTTCCAACGGTCATAAAGTTTAAACAAAAAAAGCAAGTAGGTTCACAAGGGTCAAACAGGTCACTAGGTCACGGCCTAGTTATCCTGATTGACCCTTATGATTTACCTACTTTGTGATTGTTTCTTGATCGTTTGTGATTTTCCTGCTTGCCTGCGTCTTAATTTTAACTCTT
>NW_021680344.1:145614-165299 GCF_001412515.2 Diachasma alloeum | reverse complement strand
AAGGTTCCAACGGTCATAAAGTTTAAACAAAAAAAGCAAGTAGGTTCACAAGGGTCAAACAGGTCACTAGGTCACGGCCTAGTTATCCTGATTGACCCTTATGATTTACCTACTTTGTGATTGTTTCTTGATCGTTTGTGATTTTCCTGCTTGCCTGCGTCTTAATTTTAACTCTTGCGATTTTTCAACTTATCTTTCCTGAAGGCAGAACAATGACAAGGGTGGAATGATCATGAATTAAGAAAAAATAATCTGAAACTATTCCGTTTGGTCTTTGTTGCAACAGCTAATGATCATTTGACGCTCGCAAGTTATGATTGTGACGTTTGACCCTCGCAAGTTATGATTGTCACGTTTGACCCTTGCGAGGTATGACCTTTGCGACGATTGAACCTCGCGAGGCATAACCTCAGTGGGTATGATTTTTTCGAATTTTTACCCTTGTAACTCTGACAGGCGGTATTCTCGGTAAAAATCTCCCGGTTCCCCAAGGTGCTAATAGATGGCGCCACATAGGTTTTTGACAGGTCAAAAAACCGACAACTCGCCCGGGTAATTTACCTACTTTATGACCGTTCAAAAACCATGTAATTTACCTAAGGTAATTTACTTGCCCAACCCTGGTCGCTTGATTAGAGTGAAGGTTGCGCGGACAATCCCCTGGAGAAATAGAATGAGGAGTGATCCAATCGTTGAATTGATCATATAATAAAATTTTTTAATATAGAGTAAAATTCTTGCATACATAGAATTATACTGTTTGCATTCTATTGCAGAAAATTGTTATATTTATAAGTTCAAGGTTTTTACTCATTTACTATACTGAAAAATTCTTAAATCAAGTACTATTTCTAACGTAATTTGATTATTCACTCGGCGTCTATATGAAATCTCATCATGACTAATATAATTGGTGTAGCTATTTCGAAAATACCTCAATCATTTTGGTCATTCGTGGCTTGAATATGCAGTTCAGAATTAGTGATGCGAAGGAAACAATGCAACTAATACTATTTCATACCTCACTTACGCTCTCTTTAAAAAGTGGACAAGTATATTTTACGTGAGAAGTTCACAACCCTGAAAATACCATATTAAAGGGAAGCAGTAAATTGAATAGTCATATATCTGCCATAGCAAAATGGGTAAATTCAGATGAGTCTAAATATGTCGTGGTTAATTTAGATCAGATATCAATATTAAATCCCTGGAATTGAGATTTTCATAGATCACCGTCAACACTGATATCTTTTTTATTGTTTGAAAGAATGCGTCATTCATACATGACGATGGGTTCTCCATTAGAGACTTTCCATTTCAAATCTATGTAGATTTCTTTACCCATGATTTATCAATATTAGTTATGTGTGAATATACTTGATACTATCAAGTTACTTCTGTGGATATGAAAAAAATTGGAATCCATGATAGATTGGACTGAAATAACTGAGGATGAATTNGAATGCAACTAATACTATTTTATACCTCACTTACGCTCTCTTTAAAAAGTGGACAAGTATATTTTACGTGCGAAGTTCACAACCCTGAAAATACCATATTAAAGGGAAGCAGTAAATTGAATAGTCATATATCTGCCATAGCAAAATGGATAAATTCAGATGGGTCCAAAAATGTCGTGGTTAATTTAGATCAGATATCAATAGTAAATCCCTGGAATTGAGATTTTCATAGATCACCGTCAACACTGATATCTTTTTTATTGTTTGAAAGAATGCGTCATTTATACATGACGATGGGTTCTCCATTAGAGAATTTCCATTTCAAATCTATGTAGATTTCTTTACCCATAATTTATCAATATTAGTTATCTGTGAATATACTTGATACTATCAAGTTACTTCTGTCGATATGAAAAAAATTGGAATCCATGATAGATTGGACTGGAATAACTGAGGATGAATTTCCAAGCTTCCCACCAGAACTGTTTAAAAAATTTTATGCCGAATGGCATTTGGCCGACTTCTGTAGGTAATGTAGGGAATCTGGGTCGGTAATACAGAAAATTTGTGATCGGTAATGGTTTGACCCCTATCCGTTCCAGTGTATTACGTGTGTTTATTCAGAAATTATTCGAGCTGAGACTGCACGGGAAACCATGTAAAACCCCATTCGCACAGCCGGCCGATTGTGCAGTGCCCTAATATATCCATCTGTTACACTGACTAGTTGGAGACACTAGGCCGCTACACCGTACCTACTAAGCGATCACCCATCCAAGTACTAACCCAGCTCAACGCTGCTTAGATTGCCGGAGCAACACCTCACCCACCTAACCATTACAGTCGGTTTAATGTCCCTAAAATATATAACTTACTGGCAAGCCAGCTCCACTGTAACTGATGATTTCTCAAACATTGCCACCGAATAATGGTCACAAGTCACTGAGAGGTCATACTTTGTAATTCAAACTACACAAAGTGGGAAATCACATCTACTGTCAAATGATAAAATATTCAAATTTTCACTTCATTCCATTAATTCATGATGATATCGCTTTCTTGTGAATTCTAAAGCCGTTTGTATTCAATTCCTGAGGGAATTTATGGTCTTTCTGAAAATCCGGGAAAACGCAATGCAAAACTCTATTTGTTTTGAAATATCTGATCATTTTGGGGCTCTCTGAGGTCTAAAATTATTCTTAGACCTTTAAACTCGATTTTTATCTATAAGGTTGTGTATTAATTAATGAGTATTTTTGTTAGAAAAATTCAGAATTCTTCACATAAAAAAATAGGTATGATTTTTTTCCAGCACTTATTTAGCATGTGAAATCCAATTGAAAATAAATGGAGAAATTTTGGGAATAATTGAAATTTCGAAGATTTTAATTCGTAGATTCGAACATCAAAATTTTTGCTGCGAGTTAAGCCACCCAGAACCTTGCACAGGACAATTTATTGGTCAACACGTTTATTTTAGAAGCAAATAAAACTCCGGTATGGCAGGTCCAAAATTTGGAGAGTAAGATTGGAATATAATACATTTCACCAACTATACAACATAATATCAAATGTAAAAAAAATCAAGTCCCTGGATTATACGAATTACAATATTCATTTTAATTGCAATATTTTATTTCTCCAAGAATTCAGAACAATTACTTTTTCATCGTTTACAATTGAAATTTAGTTCATTTCCAAATGCTGCACTTATTCATGGGATTCATAGGCGAATTTGCTGGACAATTAAAAGCGGCAGCGAAAGCTTCATTATTGGATAGAGGACCATTAACTCTCTGCTTGTTTGGATTGTGTTCATCGGTGTTACCATTTTTCTTGAGGTACGCGGGGCTCTGATTTATATACCATGTCTAAAAGTAAACAAATTGACAACATTAAAACAGCTCATGGTCAATCGAAATGAATGATTGATGCATAATATCAAGTTCTATACAACTTACATTTCCATATGCAAGGAAAAATAGTTGATCATCAGTAAATTTCTCCAAACCGGGAATCCTCGCACTACTAGTTCCCTTTTTCTTACGGTCTGTCTGGTAGGCATTCCAAGCAATTATCAGCCCTTCAGAATCCGATAAATTCTCTCCCATCGTCAAAGTTCCATTAAACTGAAACAATATTTTGCGATTTATCGAGGAGAAAGACAATATATTATATTATCCTGATAACAAATCTATCGTGAATTGGTAAACCAGGATAAGTGCATTTTGCTTAGGACCAATTATCGATGAATATCTCGGAAATGAAGAAAGATGGCGAAATTTTCATCTAAATCGTTTCTATAGAGCGAAATATCAGCTACAAAAAAGCATTGTTTGGTGAATGACTAGCTTTAGGGTGGATGTGGGATGAAAATGTGGAGGGAGATGTTGGGAAAATTACTGATGAGCCGGATTTAAAATATCACACTTTATTTTGTGGGATCGAACCACTTTGTCAAAACTATTTACATTCTTTGGTAATTCAATTCTTGAATGTCTAATTATACTGATAATTGTCTTTCACTGTTAATTCGTTGAGTCACTGAATGTAAACTGAATTTAATCAACAGAGGTGATGTACTGAACAAAACGGTGATCTTACAAAGACCGGTGATGTACTTGATTACTAGTGAGCTAGATGAGGTTCAAAGAGCTACTGTACTCGGTGAGGTGCGATATAAAACTTGTACAGGTGATTTGCCCGAGATAGACTTGTACGGTGAGAGGCTAAGCCTAAACTGATTCGCGCGTGTTTCGGTGACTTATGACTGATGACCCGAAGGGTCCCGGAGATTTTCGAAGTAGGCCGATGGTCGACCAGAATGTTCTGGAATTTTAGTTGCGTTTCAAACAAGCTTCTCATAAAAATTTCTCTATCTATGTCCATTTGCAAGATATTTATCAATAACTGACCCGTAGCGAAAAGCAGTTATCCTGGTTTACCAATTCACGACAGAAATGATATCCCATATCTCAGGGGAAATGTTCAAAGAGAGATCTTCGTAGGGATCCACATCAGCAGCAGAAGATATCTCTTGACATTTTGTCCTGAAAACTTGTATTATCCAGATTGATACAGAATCAGCAGCATTTTTCAATTTCATTAATTTCGTCTTACATCTTCACAACTGCGTTGACATATTGTCGGTAAAATCCCGGTGATGAATAGACAAAGAAATATATCGTGAAACTTACATGAATGACTTCCTTTCCATCATCATATATTGCATAATTATTGAACTGATTGATGAAACATTGTGCTCTCTCTTGATATTTATCAATGGCATCTGGGTTCCACCAAACCACCACATCACCGTTTTTATTTAAGCGCCGTCCTGAAATAATATTTCTAGATTGATGGCACGATCACTGATTTCGTGAAATAGTATATTTCGATACGAGTGAGACGGAATTTTCACGAGTGTGAAGTTGGCGGCACGAGGCGAAGCCGAGGACTGCCAATCACATGAGCTGAAAATTCCCGTCTCACATGTGTCGAACAATAGTTTTCATCGCGCTGTGACAAAAAGTGAACTTTTCGGCACGCTCCGCGTGCCTAAAAGTCCAATTTCCGCCACATTGTGATGAAAAATATTGTTCGTAACTCGTGAAAAAATGTTTTTTAGCTCGTGGGATTATATCACTCGCCTTCGGCTCGTGATATAAACCTCCCACTCGCCAAAAAACACTTTTTTGCACTCGTTACGAAATATACTAGTTCGTAACTCGTGAAAAATAGTACATTAGAGTACAAGGGCACAAAGTTCGTTTTCAACGAATGTGTAGTTTACAGGCCGAGCCGAAGGCGAGGTCTATACACACATTCGTTGAAAACGAAATTTATTACCGAGTGCTCTATAATATTTTATGTCAAGTCGTGCAGAAGTCGAGCAAGCTGCGCGAAGCGCAGCGTGCGATAAACTCGACTCATTGCACGGCGCGTCATAAATGTTTTTTTTGACACTGCTGCTACATTCACCTCGTGTCGAAAAGTACAAAATCGTAAACGAAAAGTCTTTTCGTTTACTAGTAAACGAAGAGAGGCACAGTTCGCCACTCGCTGAACGTAACATCACTGTCAAAAACTATTGTTCGACACATGTGAGTCGGGAATTTTCATGAGTGTGAAGTTGGCAGCCCTCGGCTTCGCCTCGGGCCCGTCAATGACGGTCGCATGACCGTCATATGACGGGTCATGTGACGCATTTGCATCTCTATGCTCCACGCATTGGTGATCCATCTGTGACTGTGTGCGTCATTTGTTGTCAGTTCAGCCGGTAGCTCTTCGAGAAAACTCTCATACGATCGAGAGCAAAAAAACTAATGAATTAAATTACATACGTGCAATCACAATGAGAGCCACGACGTTTTTCAAGGTTAGATAACAAAGAGAGTTTGTTGTTAGAACAGAATGAATTCCTATGGAGCTACGTTTTTTAATCCATCTCTGTTCACAATAAACAAACGCCCGATGAAGTTCTATTTGGACGGCTACAATAACCATGAGGTTAATGAGATTGCTAGGATTATAGAAGTGAGTACATGACATTAAAAACACAAACATGAGAGTGTGAGAATAAAATACGCCGTTCTTAATCATCAATAACTCAAAATCGGTAGAGTAAAATTCAACAACCTTTTTATCTTTCTGAAAGTCATTGTTTAAACTCCAAAACGAGCCCTCACTCATATTAACTGCACCATTTGGTCTAGTGATATTAACGATTTAAGTATATTTATCCAAACACGGGCATTGAAAAAACTTGCATTAATTAATAACTTAAAGTGATCAATTAATTAATTAAAAATAAAATAAACAATATGCACCGAATGTCGGCGTTAGCGGGAGGTTATGCGGAGTTTAAAATTTTTAATATCTGCATTATTTGCCTGAGTATCCCAGTTTTTTATTTGATCATTGAATTCATCATATTTTTTCACATTATCCTCTATTTTTATTTTTGAGTCTTCGAGTAGATGACCTTTTGAAAATAAATCTCTAAAATGCTCAAAAAAAATTTGTTTTATTCTGTCAAGGCTACAGCAACTCATTGTTCTTAATTACTGGAAATATTGATTTTGATTGTTACCCCATCAGTCTAAAAAATTAGGGGAGAGCGGGGCGAAAACACTTTCAACTTTCTGAGAAATACTAATTACTCATAGAATTGTTAACGAAATGGGATAATTTTTTTGCATGAAAAATACAATTCTTTTTGACAAACCTACATTGAGCTCAAATTGCAAAAAACGTCAGAAGTGTCCATCTTCCCTCGCCTCCCCAACACAATTTCCCTCGCATATGAAAAATTAATCATTTAAAAAATTTTCAAAACTCGCAAGTTCCTTATTGAAGAGACATATCGATTTCATTTTACGGCTATGAATATTTTTCACCAGGCATTCGGTGGAAAATTATCGACACCGGATGAAAACACAATAATCTTCTCAGAGCCTGGTCGTCCGGTTACAATGGATTATTGTCGATATCATATTCAATGCCTGCATGACAGTATTGTGGCTAGGAGATTTCAGGATCTGGAGCAGTACAGGTCAGTGTTACCAGATCGTGACGTCACTCCATTTAAAACTGTACAGATTTTGGCTATAAATAGCCAAAATCTGGTAACCCTGGTACAGGTAACTAAGTTTTACTTCCATTCGGAAACAAAAAAGAAACTTGGGAAATAAAACTAATCAATTTGTCTTCCAATCGGATTTTTTTTCGATGATAATGGGTAAAAAATGAAAGGGGGGAGATACATCCGCCGAGTCAGAACTGTACACGACACCGATCTGTACACGGAGCGCTACTCTGCACAGCAGAACTGTCCACAAATGAAATAGTGCACGGGCGAAACTGTCCACGAGGACGAAGTGTCCACAACGCGCCAAGCCGATAAACAAGCATCGGTATTGTAGGAATCGAATACATTTATTACCTATAGAATAAAATTGTCAGTAACAATTTACGTTACCTGATGGCGCTATAAGACTGAAAAGATTATTTTCGTGAAATATCCAGGGCTGTACTACCTGAACTCTTAGGTAAAAACTGAGTCGTGGACCCTAATAGGAGCTAACTGAATAATTGTTTGCCTCATTAACTCAAATGACAGGCCTACAGTAATTATTATTATCATTTCATACATGAATGAGAACCGCAAATTAATTTGTTGATCAAATAATCATTAATCAGGATAGCCAATTATCTGATTGTCGGATCAATTCTCAACCATCACAAAAAACTGATCGATTCTTCAATCCATAAATAATTAATAACGTACACTTCCTAATTACGCTGATAATTGTTCATTCAATTACAAAGTTATTAAATATCAAATTAATTGGTTATTTCAACAATTAATTATTTATTATTATGATTAGTAAACTGATTAATGGATAATTTCAACCATTGATTATTTAATTATCCAGTTAATCGCCCATTAAAATTAACCATTTACAACTTCCCAATCTACCGAGTAGTTACTGTAATCACCTCGAAAATGAATCATTAGATTTTACTACCATTTCTCCATGTTTTAGGGTGTTTAAAACTTTTTTAAACCCATCTGAACGAAATACCTATTGTGTGGGGGTGACAATTTCTTCCGAATGAATTGTGCGATCAAGATGATCGATAACACAATCGGAAGGTCTTCATGTAATTTAGACCTGATTTCATTTTGAAGTGAATCCCTCCAGTGGTTTTTCCAAAGTGTCCTGGAGAAAAAAATGAAAATTTCTCAGACAAGGATTTTTCACGAATGAATTATGTAATTGTGATTAACGATATCAGAATATCACTGAAATGAATCGGTCCAGGGGTTTTCCCACGATGAAGTCTTAAAATTGATAAAGTTTGCACGGTTTGAATTATTGGATAACTTTGTAATATGCAGCGATAATTATCCAATAATGAAATAATCAAAAAATTCCTGGCGTCAATTCTTTAATGATAGTTTATTTCGTTTCGATCACGAATTGTTTGAAGCATCGAAAGTGGTCTTGGAATAATTGACAATTGATCGGAATATTGCATAATTATGGTCTTCAATTGATGGTTGGGTAAATAATTGAAAATCTCTCCATAGAAATGATTCATTGACTAAATAATTGATTTTTTTCTAATCCGAAATTCATCATCATCAGGGTTAATCAGAAATTCCCAGATTCAATTAATTCCTCTTTAAATAATTGATAAAAAAATCAAACAGATCCATTAATCAGTTTACTAATCATAATAATAAATAATTAATTGTTGAAATAACCAATTAATTTGATATTTAATAACTTTGTAATTGAATGAACAATTATCAAAGTAATTAGGAAGTCTACGTTATTAATTATTTATGGATTGAAGAATCGATCATTTTTTTGTGATGGTTGAGGATTGATCCGACAATCAGATAATTGGCCATCCTGATTAATGATTATTTGATCAACAAATTAATTTGCGGTTCTCATTCATGTATGAAATGATAATAGTAATTACTCTAGGCCTGTCATTTGAGTTAATGAGGCAAACAATTATGCAGTTAGCTCCTATTAGGGTCCACGACTCAGTTTTTACCTAAGAGTTCAGGTAGTACAGCCCTGGCTATTTCACGAAAATAATCTTTCCAGTCTTATAGCGCCATCAGGTAACGGAAATTGTTACTGACAATTTTATTCTATAGGTAATAAATGTATTCGATTCCTACAATACCGATGCTGGTTTATCGGCTTGGCGCGTTGTGGACACTTCGTCCTCGTGGACAGTTTCGCCCGTGCACTATTTCATTTGTGGACAGTTCTGCTGTGCACAGTAACGCTCCGTGTACACATCTGTGCCGTGTACAGTTCTGACTCGGCGGATGTATCTCCCCCAATGAAAGAATTGTTGATCGTTTCCTGACAAAACCCTGAGGATGTTCTATCAATTTTTTAATGTTTTTGAAATTCATCAATATCTTTACAATGGAACATGTTTAGGATTCCTCTGATTAAAGAGGAGTTCATCGAGCCCTCGGACCATGAAACTTCAATGTCCGATCATCCTGCTAACGCTTCCACCACCACGAATCCATACCCAAGCTTATTGAAACCATGGAAGATAGTCTCAGTATCATCTTACGCGGATATGCATGAGAGGAACAGAGCGCAATCCATACAGCAGATGTCGGAGAACGATAACGTGAGCTCGTGTAGTGCCGCTGCTGACTCCGAATCATCTGAATTCAATAATAACAGAATGGTGAAGAAGAAGAGGAGCAGCATTAGCAAGGAGAAGATGAGAGCGCATTCCTCTACTTTAGGAGACAAGAGTTTGGAACAACAGCAGATAGGAGCATTGAAGAGAAAGAGAGCTGATGGTCAAGATTATTCTGATAGTTCCAGTGAGGAGAGTGGGCTGACAGCCAAGAAGAGACGACTGTGAGTATTGTGAAAAAGTGAACAATTTGAAAAATGATCGTGATTTCCTCCTCCTGATTGTATTTCCATGTTGGTTGGTTTTAGTGAAAAGTCAAAGCATATTAGGAGAGAAGAGCTACATTAATTAAATTATCATAAATACCACGTGTCATATGAGCCTCAATGCAAAAAAAATGTTTTTCCCAACTCAAATCATTAACAATGAATCATCATTTTTATCAGGTCGATTTTAAATTGGAATTAAAATGATCTACGTTTCCAGGAATCTTTACACTTTTTCTTTATCCATAGTTTAATGATTCAATAATTTCTCTTCACTCTTAATATTAAACAGTAACTTTTGGAAGTTATTGCAAATATTTCTTCTTCTGTTAGCATTAATAAGAGCATTCTCTTAATAATGCTTAATGAGGAGCGAATACTTTAAACAATGATCGATTGTGCCATTGTAGCCATGTTCATGTTATTATTAATAGTTGTTTATTAGAAACCCAATAACCTAGAACATTTATAAGGTCAAACAGTTTCAGATAACACACATGTATCACATTTCTCTATATAGTTGACATTAAGTATCGTCGGCGTAGAGCCAAAGGGGTGCAAATCACAATGAAAATTTTAAAAATGAAATAACAGTACAACTATTGAATCCATGGATTCGACAATATGTTGGTTAATTTCGGTAAAAAGGTCAAGGAATGTTAGAAAAGGAAAACCAATACCAGTCAATTTTTCATGAATGTGATGTTTCGCTAATTATTTTACCTACTTCAGGTCCTGGAGAACAGTCGCGTTTCAATTGAGAATCTCCTACTTTTACCAACACGAATCCCAAATGACACATGTCATACCTGAACATCAATGTAACCAATGAGGCTAAATAGACCTTGATAGATCAGTTCTTTAAGAGGAGACTACTATGGGTTTTAAAAGTCGTGGGCTTTTGCAGTGAGATTTCTCATACATTGAAGATCGATTATATGTGTCTAAAAACGGATAATTAGTGCAAAAAAATTTATTGTTTATTGTTCGTTTCCCCCGCAGACGCTTAAAGGTTTTCTTTTTTTTCAAAATTACTGAAAAAGTGTGTACAATAACAATTACGAATTAGTTTTTTGAAATTTGACTCCTGCACAGCTAATTTTGAACGTTATCTCGATTGTTTTTCCATCTTCATAATGTAAAATATATCACAATTTCAATTGAATTTTACATGACGTTGGAGTCCCTACAAATTATGGTTGTACAATCAAACAAAGTAGGAAAAAAACTGAACATTTTCAGAAAAAAATTGCGCCATTCATGTAAAATAGGCAGAAAAATAATTCTTAAAATATTTAAAAAATACATTCACGATTCTTTCAGAAATATTTTTCTGACTAGTTTACATGAATGGTGCAATTTTTTATTAAACAAGCAGTTGACCGCTCCTATATTGCAGAAGGCATGTGACTGTTGCTTTATGTGTTATTTGTATTTTAATTTTTTATTTCTACCAATTCCATTGGTAGTAAGCTTCCTAATGGATCCATAGCAGTTACCTTTTTTCGAAAAATCGCTTATAGGGAGTTGATTAATTGAAATGAATCTCCAAAATTTTGTATAAACGGATACATATATTTTGATTGACCTAGATAGAAGACATCGAGACAAGTGTTTTGAAAAAAACAAGTGGATATCTCGATTTTTGCACATGTTAGCGTGCGTACAAGGATTTTAATAAAAAAACAGAAAAAGGGCAATATCTCAAAAACTTTGTATGGACGGGTATATATGTTTTTGTTGATCTAGGTAGAGGACATCGAGACGAATATTTTGAAAAAAATAAATCTAAATCCGTCCAATAATTTTAAAAATATTAGTGAAAAACGATTTAAAAACGAATCGCTTTATCTAAAAAACTACTTGACCGACCAGGCTGAAATTGTGCACAGAGTTAGTCCTCATTAAGACCTATAATCTGACAAAATTTCAATTTTTTTAAAAATTATTTTAGCCACTTAATTACTCAATTTTGTAAAAATTGAACATCGGGAAGGTGGCAGTGGACATATTCACATACAGACATGGTCGCCAAACTTTGTATTTTTACGTTTCAGACCATTCTACATCATTTCCAATGAAAATTAGAGAATGGGAAAATCGGACGATTACAAAGCTTCCATTCGGAAGCAAAAGAAAATTTAATCCATAATATTTTAGAATAAGCATGAATGAAGTTAGCTCTAATCTAAGTTGAACTTGAATAAAAGGAAATAGTACGAATGTGAGATTGGGCTACTCGTTATTGAGATATTGAAGAAATGAAGTTCACATACAACGTTGAATATCTTCGAAGCAAATAATCCGCTCGAGTCCATCTTCAATATAAACTGTTGCAATGTAAAGCGGGAGCTTCATGCCAAATTTCAAGTCGATATCTCAATTTTTACTCAAGTTAGTGCGCGAACAAGGATTTCAAGTCAAACACATAAAAATCTAACTATCTCAAAAACTTTGTATGAACGGGTATATATATTTTGATTGATTGAGATAGAGGACATCAAGCCGAATATTTTGAAAAAAATCATTGAGATCGGTTGACTCGTTATTGAGATATTCAAGACATTAAGTTTACATACAAAGTTGAATATCTCCGAAACTAATTGACCGATTGAGCCCATCTTCCATACCGGTCCTTGCAATGATCAGAGACAGCTTCATGCCAAATTTCAAGTCAATGTCTAAATTGTAACTCATGTTAGGGCGCGAACAAGGATTTCAAGTTAAAAACAGAAAAATCCAAATACCTCAAAAACTTTGTATGAACGGGTATATATATTTTGATTGATTTAGATAGAGGACATCATGCCGAATATTTTGAAAAAAAAATTATTGAAATCGGTTGGGTATTTTCCGAGATATTTGCGAGAAAAGGTTAAAAAACGAATGGCTATTGCTCAAAAACTAATGGAAGGATCAAGCAGAAATTTGGCATGGAGTTAGTCTCAAGTTATACCAATTAACTGAAAACATTAAAAACTTTTTGGAATGATTTTTCCCGTTTAATTATCAAATTTGCGAAAAAATGACCACCGACTGGACAGTGTTACGCATAGACATGGTCCCCAAACTTCGTATTTTTACGTTTCAGACCATTCTGTATCATTTCCAAGTAAAATTAGAAAATGTACAAATCGAACGATTGCAATGCTTCCATTCGGAAGCAAAAATAATAAAATTAGCTGTGCAGGAGTTGCATTTCAAAAAAACTAATTCGTAATTGTTATTGCACACATTTTCCAAAAATTAAAAAAAAATTTCTTTAACTTAAAAATTGGAGGCCAATTTTTTTGTACTAATTATTTGTTTTTAGATATATATAATCGATCTTCAATATACGAGAAATCTCAGTGCGATATCCTGCGACTTTTTAAATGCATAGTAGTCTCTCCTTAACAAATAAATTATTCTGTCAACGCATTTCCAGGGTTCAATAATCTGTCGTCACTCTCAATATCAAACACTAACTACTTGAAGTTGTTGCAAGTATTAGCTTTCCTGTTGCCATCGATCGAAAGATCTAGCAATGAGGAAACGAATAACGAGTGAACAATTTGAACAATAAGCGATTGAGACAAACTTCACTCTCAATTGGCGATTATGGTCATTTCCATCTTGGCCATTAGTGAAAGAAATGTTGGAGACAGAATAGCATTACTAATTACATTGGCATAAG
The DNA here is from genome assembly GCF_001412515.2 of Diachasma alloeum. Lineage (NCBI taxonomy): Eukaryota > Metazoa > Arthropoda > Insecta > Hymenoptera > Braconidae > Diachasma > Diachasma alloeum. The sequence continues at coordinate 151,704 of NW_021680344.1, read as the reverse complement.
TTCGACGTTTCACCAATTATTTTGGCTTCTTCAGGTTTTCGAGACGTCTCATTTCAAATGACACATGTCATACCTGAACATCAATGCCATGAAGTGGTCTTTGACAATTCCATTTATGACTACATACACACATCATTTTCATGATGTTGACTGCTAATTAGAATTGAGATCGTCTGGCTCATATTTGTTTCCAGAATTTTTCATATTTATACTCTATCCATGCACGCACGAAAAAATTTCATTAAAAAAAACGACTGGATTCGCTAGACAATTCAATTGGGTTTCTATTGAACTTTCTAGTAGCTTGTGGCCGATTCTATTGAAATGTTCAATAGAAAATATTCTATACAAAATGTTAATATAAGTCGATTTATTTATACAACTTATTTTATTGAAATATTTTCTATAAATTTTCCTCCGCTCTAATTTTCAAAGTTTATGTAATTCTATTTTTCTGTTCTTTTCATAAAGAAAATCGAATGAAAAAACTTGGAAAATTTGAGCCGAGGAGATTGTATAGAATGAATGTATAGAAAATTTGAATTCTATTGATTTTTTCCATAGATTATTTTAGATTAAACATTTTAGTAGAAACGGTCAAAAATTAATCGAAAGTTCAATCGAAATCCAATAAAATTTTTTAGCGAATTCCCTAGGTTTTTGTTCTGAAATTTTTTCATCCGTGTACACATATGAAAAAATCGTATAAAAATGTTCTATACAGATTGCGTATGGGGTATTCCACGTGAACTCACCGAGGTCAAAACCCTCACCATCGCCAATCATATTGGCGATTTTTCCTGTGGTTGTATATGGAAAAATATGACTTCTCAAATATTTTCAGATTTTTTGAGGCATCCTGTGGGCAGCCATGTTTTTTTGCAAGTTTTATCTTCAAATGCCTGTAATTTCCGTAAAAATCAACCGATTTAAGTTTTTTTTTTGCAAAATGTGCGTCTTCGAACACACTTTTCATATAAAAATATGCCAATTTTTTTCATTTCGTTCTTCCATCGATTTCCTCAGGAAATCCTCAAAAAACTTCAAAAAACGCGTCGTTTTCAAAGTTGGACCCTTTTTATATTTTTCAAAAAATTTCAGTGAATATATTGGACCAAAATAAAATTTTTCACCAAAGACCAAAGTGGGATCTCTACTAGAACACACCACTCGGAAAGATTTATTGTTAACGAATTTTCAAAAAATCATCAAATTGTTCCAGATTCGAATATAATGCAGTGATTCTTCAGGCGGTAAATTCAAGTATTGCTTCTGCGTTCAAATGCGAAAAGAATTTTGAAATTTTTGAAATTTTTCATCCCGGATTCATATATTCCAATTGGAAATGACGGTCACGAAATGGGAAGTCCACTTTGGCCTTTGGTGAAAAATTTTATTTTGGTTCAATATATTCACTGAAATTTTTTGAAAAATATAAAAAGGGTCCAACTTTGAAAACGATTCGTTTTTTGAAGTTTTTTGAGGTCTTTCTAAGGGATTCGATGGAAGGACGAATTGAGAAAAATTGGCATATTTTTATATGGAAAGTGTGTTCGAAGACGCACATTTTGTAAAAAAAACTCAAATCGGTTGATTTTTACGGAAGTTACAGGCATTTGAAGATAAAACTTACAAAAAAACATGGCTGTCCACAGGATGCCTCAAAAAATCTAAAAAAAATTAAGAAGTCATATTTTTCCATATACAACCACAGGAAAAATCGGCAATATGATTGGCGATGGTGAGGGTTTTGACCTGGGTGAATTCACATGGAATACCCCGTATAGAATTTCTATAGGATTTTCGTATATGGTATTCGGATATTTCTATAGGGATATTTTTTATACAAATTATTTCTATACGATTTCTATAGGTTGGATCCTATACGACCCACTGCCACATGTATAGAAAAATTTCGTATGGAGTTGCGACATTTCTCTACGTTTTTTTCTGGAGCGTTTAGACATCTTTCGTATGAAAACAAAAATTTATGTATAGAAATAATTCGTATAGAAATATCCGAATATCATATACGGAAATTCTATAGAATTTTTATACGCAATCCGTATAGAAAATTTCCATACGATTTTTTCATACGTGTAAACTCTGAAAACTCAACAATCTACTTTTACGTTTCATGACGAACATAGTAACATTAACTGATTGAAGATGTCATTCAGGTGCCTATGCTTATGAATTAATGGCAAAACTACATCCTGTTGGAGTTTTTATTATTTCTTACTTTTCAAGGAACGCTTGGAACCAGTGGTCAGAAGATGAAGAGCGTCTCATGATTAAGTTTATCATCGACAATAATGGCATCGACAGGTCGAGGAATCTAACATTTTGGCAGGAAATGGAATCAAAACACGTAATATTTCAATAATTTTTGGTTCGCCCTCTTGAGTAAATTGCATTTCTCAATTTCTTCCTCATTCTAGATTCTAATGAATCCGTATCGCTCAGCGCTTTCCATATTGACCCACTACATGAAGAATTTGAGATTCTATGTTGATCGGTACATCGATGATCCTGTAATGTTGGAAGAATTCCGGAAGCGCGATGAAAATTGGCGAAGGTACGAAATCATTAGTTTTCTGTCAGTAAGAATGTCGTGAATATGTCATGAATTGTTAAAGAAAATTGTCCATCCAAGAAATTAGATACGGTTGATGAACATGAAGATGAAATTTCGCGTCAAACGTTCTGGAAAGGTGATAACTTATAAGTTATTTTTTTTCTTGAAGGCTCCCTCCAGGGTACACGGAAGTCGAGAAGGAAAAAATTTTGAAATACTTGATTGAGAACAATGTCATTTCGAGAGTACGTGATAAGGAGATTTGGGTGGAAATGGAGGGCAAGGTGAGTGGAAAGAATAGATTCTTTTTTTGTCAAATTTTGTAGGGAAACCCAGGGTAAAATGGATAAATGGAACAAAATGAAAATTGAAAAATCGAGTATGTTAACCATTAGATGCACCCAGTTTGGACATCTATTTCACTAAACTGTATGCAATTGAACGATTATGGCCTGGATGAATTATGTTTTGAACGTTATGTCGATTGTTTTTCCTTCTTCACGATCTAAAATATATCACAATTTCCATGGAATTTTACATCATGCAGGAGTCCCTGGAAATTATGATTGTACAGTCAAAAAAAGTAGAATCAAAACTGTGCATTTTCAATGAGTATTTTCAATAAAGATTAACAAATAAGTCCGATAGAGAGAAAATTGTAAGTGTATAATTTGTATTTACGTGACTGTAGTGGTCACGCGGGGAGTGTGTGGCTCCGGCGGTCATCCAAGTTAAGCAGCGTTCAGTCCAGTTCAGTCTGCCCAGTACGTGGATGTGTGTCCGCTTAGGCACACCTAACCGCGTGGGACTACAGTCGCTAGGCACCAATGTAGAAAACCACTGTGCCCATTGAGTTAGTGTGACCAGTGGACACAGTTGAATCCCTGCATTTTCGCCCGGCTGTACGACTGGGGTTTTCCATGGTTTCCCTTGCAGTCCTAGCCCGAATGGGGTACAGTTAAGAGTAAGACGGCCCATGGTAACGCAGAAAAAATCAGAAGAGAGCAGTGGGAGAGGCAAGGCAGACGAATGGGGAGCCTATAAAACCGTAATGGTAGTAGGAAAGAAACACGAATAAAAAAATAAAAAAAATTTGTATTTAAGTGAACATATTCTCCATTTCTCATAATATTTGTAATAATAGTAGTCCATTTTAGAAAATAGAAGCATCAAGAAGAAAAAAATGTGGGATATTCGGTAAAGACCGAAGGGTTTTGTAAGGTATAACACTCGGAATTATTATATATCGTATTACAATTTATTCACAGCAAACAAAACTTTGGTTTACACCACGAGAGCTGGAACGAGAGTGTGCTCCCGCGACAACGGTATTAATCCTCCGATCGGGGATGTCCGAATTACTACAAAAAATGATTTGCGTTTTCAAATTTCAGGGGAATTTACCAAGTAAATGTGAGAGTAATTCTAAGAAAGTTGATTGAAAAAGTAATTGTTGATACGAGTTCGAAGAACTATTTTGGATCTGACAGCACTCCAATCACATTAACAATTATTGAAAAATCTTTCTAAACATCTGGCCGTCCATTTTACCCTATTCTTGGTTGAATTTAACATCAATCTGAGGCGACACCATGAAATGTATTTTCGACAATGTTCCCATTCGTCTAATAACATCATTTCAATTCGATGTTTTTCATTTTTAGATATTCCCAGAGCACCAGAGAACAGCAGGCAACTTGCAAAAATTCTTCTTCGATCATCTCCAGCATGACGTGGCCAAATACATTCATGATCCAAAAATACTGGCAGAGTTCAATCGTTCAAGAAGGCGAAAAACATGATAATCTACTTTCAGAAGAATAACAGATTAACATAATGGCATTATCTTCGATCTATTCCAGGAGAACAGAATTTATTCTAAGTTTGCTTAATTTATTTTGTTCAACTTCATTCATTCATACGTATTTCAATCGCACAACTCATAATTCGTATTCGATCTCTCTAAATGAATAAATATCAACTTTTTCTACGATTTTACTCCGCACGTTTCAATGAAATAACTAATACTAATGGAGTTTTTTGGAAAGAAAATAGGTGGATGTCTAAATCTGCGAAAGATCCATCATCTTTACTTGATTAGTTTTAGTTTATAATAATATTCATTGTTTCATCCTTGAAGTTGATCATATGTAGAACGTATGTTAAATCGTTGTTATAATTTTTTATCCAAGTTTCACGATAGAATATGTGAATATTTCGTGGGAGATTGGGGACTGTATGTATTCAAGGTCATTGACTGGCTTGTAGCAAAAATCCTGAGGACAAGATGTATTGCCATCTTCTGAGAATTCTGAATATCTTATTTCTGAATTATAAATCCACATATACTTTGCTTTCATCTTTCGCATGACCCGTGATTATAGGACTACGAAAGCAAAATAATCATAATTTCGAAGTTCCAACTGCGTTCGCTATTGTAAATTGCTGTCTCCAGAATTAATGAAGCCGCTATTCAATTACGAGCTATTTTACATGAACGGTTATCCGATGGAATTTAATTTGTATGGATACACCGATGTTCACATTCGCGAAATAGCTGAGATTATTGAGGTATAAAATTCTCACCATTTAATTTATTTTTATCAATTGGAATTTTGGGCATGACTGGAAAACGTGTTTTTCGAGGCTTTCGGTGGAAGACTCTCCGCACCAGGAGAGAATACAATCATTTTTTCATACCCTGGGGCTCCGAACGACGGAATCTGTGATCGCTTAGATAGCAAATTTCTTTTCGATAGTGTAACAGCAGGACAACTACAAAAATTGGATAACTACAGGTAAGAATGAAATGCATTTTGTTATGTTTATATTACCAATCTACCCGATTTCATAATGTTCGTTTCGAACGTGAATATATGTTTATAGAATCTATAGATAGAATAAAAGTGTAAAAACTTCTTATAAAAAACCAACATGATTTATTTTTCAATGACTTGAGGTATCAAGGACTAATTGGGTGCATTCCCTAGCGGACTGACTTCAGAGTTGAACTCTTGAATATTTCCATGATTTCAGAAAAAGTTCAGAGTTCGGTCAGAGTTGGGGTTATGTCGGATTCTATGTCGGATTCTAGGGTTATCTCTGAACTCTTAATAGTCTTCAGAGTTAAGAGTCCAGTATTTTTATTGTTGATCATTATTTATTTTGTTATGGTGACGGCAGGGGGGGGGTTTACATGTGTTCGTTTCTGGGGGGGGTTACATGTTCTCTCTGAACTCTTACCTGCCGTCAGAGTTAAGAGTTCAGTTTTTTTATGTTTAATCATTATTTTTTTATTTCTGGGGTGGGGCGGGGGGGTTTGCATGTGTTCTCTGAATTCTTACCTGCCGCCAGAGTTAACAGTTCAGTTTTTTTTATTGTTGATTATTATTTATTCATTTCTGGGGAGGGGGAGGGTCACATGTGTTCTCTGAACTCTTACCTGCCGTCAGAGTTAAGAGTTCAGTTTTTTTATTGTTAATAATTATTTATTGATTTCTGGGGAGGGGAGG
>NW_021680344.1:143587-144246 GCF_001412515.2 Diachasma alloeum | reverse complement strand
AAAATAAAGTATTTAGAAGTCTTTATTATCACCAGCACAGCACAACGTCTCTGGGTGCTCAGCAATGTGCTGGCACTCGTCACAATAACACAAAAATAAAATCGTCGCACTCATGATGTTAGTGCACGACCACCTGTTTTAATTTCGCAAGGACGTAGCAAAACCAAGGCTCGGACGCTTGGAATGTTCTAGAATTCACGAGACGCCCGTTTGAAAATGCCGTTGAGTACCCGCGCGACGAAATTTTACGGTTTTCTATAGCGGGGAATTGAATTTAACACTCGAACTCCTGGAATGTGCGGCACTGGAAAGTCTAGGATACGTGGATGATCACCAGGATGGATGTACTTCACTGGGATGCACGGGTAAAAACTTTCGATGATAAAAAAATGCACGCCGCGCCACGAGGAGATTTTCACTTTTGTCGAATAAAAACGCGGCTTCCCTTTGAGATTCTGTGGAGATCTGTCTCTCACCCAGACCCCAACCAGTATCGGAACCAATGTAGGGATTGAGGTTGTTGAGGGATGTAACAATTCACTAACAAATGTAATTTAGAATATAAATTACAGTTTAATCAAGACGTTTAGAATATATACAAAAGAGAAAGAATAATCAAAGTGATCTGATCGGAGGTCAGTGTTAGACTCTACTGACTA
>NW_021680344.1:142342-143461 GCF_001412515.2 Diachasma alloeum | reverse complement strand
TACGCAAATATTTTCGTACAATCGCGCCTTTTCCGGCTGCACACCATGGTATACGTTCAACGTTCATCTTCAAGTACTTATCAACGTGTACGCATGTTTTCGTTCGCGACGACCACGTGCGAATGGCATACCGACCACCATACCGGCCCATTTCGCGTCATCAGTCGCCACGACAAATATTTCGTCATCTGGTTCAAGTCCGGAGGTTTGGGAAACTACAAGAACACACCGATCTCCATCGACCGACTGAAACCAGCGTACATACTGCCGGAGGACATGAATCAGATTCCAGGACAGACTCCGCACCAAGAAGTACCCGACGAGCCTCAACAACAGGACAGCCGCAGCCGAGCACGAGCACGGCACCCGCTGCTGGAAGACGCAGGAGGCGTAACATTTGCCAACAGACCGACAATTCACGTCTACCACGTCTAAGTCTCCTCATTCAAATTTTTTTTGTTCTTCACCTGCTTGCCAAACCTGACAAATTTTCCTGTTCCTAGAATAATTATTTTCTGTTGCAGATTCAAAAAAACTACGTTTTTTACTTCAAGCAGGGGAGTCATGTAGCGCCTCGCTACATCCTAAAACGCGAACACTGGCTAACGACGAGTACAGGCATTTGCCGTCTCACTCGCACCTTCAGTGCCACGCGTATTCTTTCCTGATTCGTCAAATCGTAAGGATATTCGGCAGTCTCGCTGACACCTTTCTGTGCGAATATAATTCAGTCTAGCAGTACAGCTTGTATCGCACATTTGATCGGATCATATCATTTTCTTTTCACGTTTGTATTATTTTGACGCGGATAATAAATTTGTGATTATAAGTTAAATTGCATTTGTTAGTGGATTGTTACCTTCCCGAAAACTCCTCAATCCCTACAGGGGGGGGGGATGTAGGAATTGAGGTGTTGTCAGGAAGTTTAATCAATTCACTACTAAACAATTAGTTGTCTTAATTGTCGTTTATTCAATCGCGTCTAGAAATATATACAAAAGTGAAAAGCAAGTCAGGTGGTCGACTTGCTGAGTAATAGGCGGTTAGCGCCAGACTGAAGATAATATTCACAAAAGGCGAGAATTCGGAAACGCGTTACAATAGGTGCGAGTGAGAAGT
>NW_021680344.1:139426-142274 GCF_001412515.2 Diachasma alloeum | reverse complement strand
AATAAATTTGTGATTATAAGTTAAATTGCATTTGTTAGTGGATTGTTACCTTCCCGAAAACTCCTCAATCCCTACAGGGGGGGGGGGATGTAGGAATTGAGGTGTTGTCAGGAAGTTTAATCAATTCACTACTAAACAATTAGTTGTCTTAATTGTCGTTTATTCAATCGCGTCTAGAAATATATACAAAAGTGAAAAGCAAGTCAGGTGGTCGACTTGCTGAGTAATAGGCGGTTAGCGCCAGACTGAAGATAATATTCACAAAAGGCGAGAATTCGGAAACGCGTTACAATAGGTGCGAGTGAGAAGTATACATTAGACAGTTGAGTGACCGAGAGCGATAATGTCACTGATGTCCAGTCGTCTCAACTGCACGCGTTGTTGTGTCCGTGTATTGACACGTGAGTGTGGATGTAGCGAGGCGCTACATGACTCCCCTTCTTAGTGAAAAACGCAGTTTTTCGAAACTGAAACATTAAACAAAAAATTAATACGTTGATCACGGTTGAGCTTGTGCTCAAAAAAATTCTATGATGGAGGTGACTGCGTCACCCTAGCTTCTGCTAGGCGTGGGCTGCTCTCCAGGTTGCTAATGTGTTGAGACGGTCGTGAGCTTGGAGTGGTGTGTTTGTTTACCCTCGCCGTGTGTTGCGATGGTGTGTGTATGCAGGTGTGTGCGATGCCTCTCGATGATGTGTCAGAGAGGTGATGCCCTGGTGAAGACGTCTATCGGCGTTCGATGTGACGTCGCGTATTCCAGAGGGCGAAGTTCTCATTGAGGTTTGGCGGAGATGAGCTCTGTGAGTCGGCCCGATGTTCTCGACGCTGCCATCGGAGAAGTTCGACATGAGGTTACTTTCTTCTCTCCCTCATGCCGCGAAGTCGCCGCGGATCGTAGGCGAGGGTCCAGATCCCCTGATGCCCGTGAAATCCTGTTGGCGTGTGTAGATGCGAAGGGACTACGGTTGAGGTGACCAGCCTCCTGCGCCCGTGCCGCGGATGTGGTGTCCATTTTCGCTACGTTGATGTGCCTCGTACCAACAAAGTGTCCATCACTCCTGAAGGTAGAGGTAATGCCTGCGTGTGTATGTGATTCTCGACGATGCTCTAGCGGAGATGAGCTCGTTGAGTCGGCCCGATGTTCTCAACGCTGCCATCGGAGAAGAGTGGCACGAGGTTACTTTCTTCTCTCCCTCATGCCAGTGTGTCACTGTCCTCCAGCTGCTCGTTGCTACCGTTGTCTTTGTCTTTGTGTTAGCGCGGTTGTTGTCATCTCACAGTTTATCCGAAATGAAATAAAATCGACGCTTGTGAGAGAGAAAAATAAAGTATTTAGAAGTCTTTATTATCACCAGCACAGCACAACGTCTCTGGGTGCTCAGCAATGTGCTGGCACTCGTCACAATAACACAAAAATAAAATCGTCGCACTCATGATGTTAGTGCACGACCACTTGTTTTGATTTCGCAAGGACGTAGCAAAACCAAGGCTCGGCGCTCGGACGCTTGGAATGTTCTAGAATTCACGAGACGCCCGTTTGAAAATGCCGTTGAGTACCCGCGCGACGAAATTTTACGGTTTTCTATAGCGGGGAATTGAATTTAACACTCGAACTCCTGGAATGTGCGGCACTGGAAAGTCTAGGATACGTGGATGATCACCAGGATGGATGTACTTCACTGGGATGCACGGGTAAAAACTTTCGATGATAAAAAAATGCACGCCGCGCCACGAGGAGATTTTCACTTTTGTCGAATAAAAACGCGGCTTCCCTTTGAGATTCTGTGGAGATCTGTCTCTCACCCAGACCCCAACCAGTATCGGAACCAATGTAGGGATTGAGGTTGTTGAGGGATGTAACAATTCACTAACAAATGTAATTTAGAATATAAATTACAGTTTAATCAAGACGTTTAGAATATATACAAAAGAGAAAGAATAATCAAAGTGATCTGATCGGAGGTCAGTGTTGGACTCTACTGACTATAATAAATCGCGTAAGACAGGAATTTGGATACGCATGACAATGGGTGCGAGCGAGAGGTATTTTATACTGGGCGCGTGACAGAGCGCGATGATGTCATCGATGTGCAGTCGTCTCAACTGCACGCGTTGTTGTGTCCGTGTATTGACCATTAGGAAGCTTTTCGATTTTTAGACAAATTATTTCACCCGTCTAGTGACAAAAATTGTCACTCTCGTTCAACGTGGCAATGCGTGGCAAGGTGGCAATGGTATGTATTTCCCATGCTCGGCGTGCACAACATGCGCCCTACGGTACCCCTTGCATCGTTGTCAAATTTAGAGAGTTACTGCTAGTGAAAATTCTCTAGCTGGGGGAATACCGATGTTAGCTTAGAGGTACAATTTTTTTCGTAAGCTAAAATGGATTGTAATGCCCTATCATCTTTAACCCTCAAGGCAGTTAAGAGTTCAGAGGACAGATGGACACCCGCCCTCCCCCTNCCCATGCTCGGCGTGCACAATATGCGCCCTACGGTACCCCTTGCATCGTTGTCAAATTTAGAGAGTTACTGCTAGTGAAAATTCTCTAGCTGGGGGAATACCGATGTTAGCTTAGAGGTACAATTTTTTTCGTAAGCTAAAATGGATTGTAATGCCCTATCATCTTTAACCCTCAAGGCAGTTAAGAGTTCAGAGGACAGATGGACACCCGCCCTCCCCCTCCTCCTCCCAGAAATAAATAAATAAAAAAAATACTGGACTCTTAACTCTGACGGCAAGTAAGAGTTCAGAGAACACCTGTAACCGCCCCCCCCTCCCCCTCACCAGTAATAAATAAATAATGATCAACAATAAAAATACTGGACTCTTAACTCTGACGGCA
>NW_021680344.1:135930-139313 GCF_001412515.2 Diachasma alloeum | reverse complement strand
ACTGAACTCTTAACTCTGACGGCAGGTAAGAGTTCAGAGAACACATGTAAACCCCCCCGGCCCCTCCCCAGAATCCGACATAGCCCCAACTCTGACCGAACTCTGAACTTTCTCTGAAATGTTGGAAATATTCAAATCTTACGCAACTCTGACGCAACTCTGAAGTCGGTCCGTCAGGGTTGATACGTGTTCCAATGCTATTCGATATATACTATTCCGGATGTGTTGTTGATCAAAGATTTTCTATTTCAATGAGATTGCTCTCCAGGAAGTTGAAATAATTAGCGAAACGTTGCACTTATGACATTTTAATTAGTATTGATATTCTTTCTTCAATTTGCCTGAATTTTTTTTACCAAAATGAACATCGAAATGACCATAATCCTGAGTAGAAAATGATGTTTGTCTCAATTGACAATTGTTTAAATGTTTACTCATCCGTTTTCTCGTTGATCAATCATTTTTGATAAACGATAGGGAAACAAATACTTGTAACAACTTCGACAAATTATTGTTTGACTTTAAGAGTGGAATAAAACCTTTGAACAATGAAAATGTGTTTATAGAATTTATGGATAGAAGAAAAGTGCAAGAACTTTGAGTGAAAAATCCAATGCAAGTGATGATTTATTCGGTAACGTGACAATTATATCATTAAACCGTTTCAGGCTTCCATCGACTGGAGTGAACACAGCAATCAAGGCTAAAGTTTGTGTTTTGGTCAATCCTGAAACATCTGCGGCAGCGAAACCTGGCTCCACTAATCCTGAGGAGGATATTGAGAAATTCAACTCTACAAATGACCTTGACAAACTGTCATCCTCAGCTGCACCAGAAACTTCCGCTGGGTCATCCAAACGTGTCTCAAAGAGTAAAGAGACAAAGAACGATCTGATCGATACAATTGGATCTAAATTAGAAGAGCGATTGAGAACGATAACGCACGACAAGAAAAAGAAGAGGAGGTCCAAGTTTCCTTCAAGCGTAGATGAAAGTTACGCGGAAAAAGGGAAAGTAAAACTTATTAAGTGAGTTCGGGATGTTCTGTATTTTACTGCCGATCTCATGGATTAATGCCATCAAGTGACTAAGTAATTTGGACGGCAGTTACCATCAACGTAGAAAATGTCAATCCCATTTTTTTACGGTGAAATGATTATTGTATAACATCGGTATGAAGCGCGTAAGAATTTGATCTGTCAAAAATGATCGGTTCACCCTATAAAAAAATTACTGAAATTTTCTGCTCTGGTGGTAACTATGATCCAAGTTATTTAGGAGGCATTCCACGATATGTCAATAAAATAGTGTATTTCATTACGAGTCCGGAAAAGTGTTTTTCGGTACTGATCTTCCCTTTTCCTCATCCAGGAATTGGTATTGGTCCTTGCCCAAACTCGTAAAAGTGAAAATCACTACGGAAAAATATTGTTCACCAAGGTTGGGTCGTCCACTGAAAATTGTGGTTTTCTACGTTCTATAGTAAAATACTGGTAATTTACCTCTAAATGGTAAAAAAAAAAAATAACTGGGCGAAAACCCCTGAACTTTACTATCAGTGCAATAACCTTTCTGATTGAATTTCGCCAGGGTTATACCTTGCGAGGGTCAAATGTCGCAAGGGTTCTCATGAGGATCAAACGTCGCAACGGTCATACATCACAAGGGGCCAACTTTGCAAGGTTCAGACGTCGCGAGAGTTATACCTTGCGACGATCATGTCTCCCGTTAGACCCTTAACGATTTTCCTTCTTGCTCCTTTTGTTCGGCCCTTATAATCGTTGGAGCCTTGTGATTGTCCTTACTGCCCCCCGGTGACCGTTCCGACGTTTGACCCTTGCGAGGTATGACCTTTTCGATGTTTGATCCTCGCGAGGTATTATCATTGCGATGTTTGACCCTTGCGAGACATGACCCTGAGAAGACTTGTTCATGACACATGAGCTCAACCCCTCTGTCAACGGGGTTATTCTCGCGCCAGAACAACTGTGTTGTCCTCAATCACAAATACACGCGGTCAAAAAGGTCTAAAACCTCCTTGGTAAATTACTTGCTTTTTTACATGTGGAAAATTTGGTAAAATACCGGTGGCATTTTACTTGCCTAACCCTGTCGTTAACGACTAGTGCCGTGGGGTTTTTTTACTCGCGTGGTTGGCCAGCCCTCACTATTTTTACTCGTGTGACGAAATGAGTTAATTTATTCCTTTAATAACTCTTGTTTCACTCCGACCTCGGCTAGTCTCGGTGAGCTCACGGGTGGTTCGCTCAATCGGAGGGATAAGTGAAGGATAGAGGGTTGCCGAAATAGAACTCCGTTATATATGGATATATCAACTCTAGCTCTATTGTCTATATTAAATATACACTGGATGTTACGGTTTGAGCCGGTATACGCGTGATTATTCTACGATTCGACTTCGGGACTTTGACTCGACTTGATGATCGTATGGCTGAAGGCCTGAGCTAGAGGTCCGCTCGACTCTGCTCCTGATCGTACTCTGCCCTTGCAGAGTCTTTGTAAAAATGCTCAAGACCTGAAATTGCAGAGCAAGCAGTCTCACGGTCCCGAAACATTAAGGCAATTAAGTGTCATCATTGACACACAACTAAAACAGTCAAACAGCTTTATTACCGAGAAGCTGGACTCAGATGGCACCGTGAGAGTGCTGAGCTCTGCTCCTGCACGATGAGAAAGAAATCATATTTCTTTTCTCATCGTCCCACATTATAAATTTAATGTAACGTATTATTCATAATACGTCACATTGTATTCAACTAATAACCGACGTATTAATGACAATACGTCCCACTCGCCTTCGGCTCTTACTATTATAAACCTCCCACGAGCCAAAAAACACTTTTCGCATGAGTATCAAACCATATTTTTTATCACAATGTGTCGAAAAGGGACGTTTTAAAAGTTTTTGTTTAAAAAGTTACTTTTTCGCACAGCGTGATGAAAAAAAAATTTTTTTAGATTTTGATATAATTTGAGTACCTATGTTGTAGAAGAGCCCCTATCCGCGATCGCAATGTAGATATAGGAGCCATCAAGTAGTCTCTAAACTAACTATTCTTGGGGACCAACTAATGATATCACGGGTTCTCCTTGCTCTCATTGGTTGAGCCCATCATTGGTTCCCTCCTAGGGAGATGATTGGTTGCCCGAGTGGAGATTCTGTTCAGGTCTCGATCAGAAACTGATCAAGTCCGATCCGAAATTCTGATCAGGCATGTTACGCCTCTGCCTTAGGTTTTTCCACTAGGGTTTCTCCGCCTTCCATCATTAGGCATTAATTAAATTTAATTTTTTGAGAGAAAAAATTAGTAACTTCCTAGCCGGGAATCGAACCCGGGACCTCCCAATGTCGCGTCGGGTGC
>NW_021680344.1:128630-131370 GCF_001412515.2 Diachasma alloeum | reverse complement strand
GATCAGAAACTGATCAAGTCCGATCCGAAATTCTGATCAGGCATGTTACGCCTCTGCCTTAGGTTTTTCCACTAGGGTTTCTCCGCCTTCCATCATTAGGCATTAATTAAATTTAATTTTTTGAGAGAAAAAATTAGTAACTTCCTAGCCGGGAATCGAACCCGGGACCTCCCAATGTCGCGTCGGGTGCGCTTACTTTTTTTTTCATGGTTTTTATTCATTAACAATCAATATTTACATATTTACATAACTTAACTAGAATCGAAAAACTTTTATGCAAAATATTTTCATACGATTTCGTAAACTTATGGTCCATTAGTGACTCTCAGGTTTAATTTTATATTTCTAAATTTGATTTCATAATAACAATATTTTTTGAAGTGCAATTAACAATGCTATTAATAAATGAATGTGTAAACATAATAATGTGCCTAAAAAAAAAGAAATTTTTTTTTTGCTGTAAGTAAAAAAAAAAGGCACGGCAGGGTATCCGCAAAAGAAGAGATGATTAATGTAATTTTTTTCAAAAATTACCTATGGTGAGACTTTTTATAGAAGAATCACTTACATATATGTGAAATTCTTGGTATAAAGCAGCTGTAAAATAGAGTAAATAAATTAGACTGTATTTATAATCTTTGTACTTATTTTCGCATTCACAGTCTATGTGTTTATTATTAATAATAATATTATTATAAAAATATTCAAGAAGGACGGAAATTATTCCTATGATATCTGTTTCTTTGATTATTCTTATTTTTGTTTAACTGTTTGTAAATTGCTTCACGAGCAGTGAGTTCTCTCATAAATCTATCATCGGCATCCAGTCACCAATACTTTTTGTTTAATCTATCAAAGTTATCAATATCTACCTTAGGAATATCTTTCGAATAAACCATTGGTTTAGACTCAAAATCATCCAAAGGAATTTTTTTGACTTTTATGTCTTTTAATATGGAATAAAATGGGCTTGTTCCATTCATCTTGGAACAGGCCCATTTTGTCGTATTGAATGAAATATTGGGGTTTGATGTCATTGCATCTGGCCCGATCAATTGCCTCCTCCACTGGAAATTCAGCTAGAGCATTTATTGTATCATTTTTGATGTTTTTGATTTTATTATAATAATTCCTGGCCAATCTAAGGATAAAGTTATCAATCCTCGGAATTTCCGCTCTATCATATAGCGCTTTGTTGCTCACATTACGCTGATAATCGGAGTGTGGAGATCTGTACATGAAAAGACAAGCTCAAACATTTTCTCTCGAATAACCTCAATCGTTCCATCTGGTGAGCATCGGGTGCTCTTACCATCTGAGCTACCAGGACACTTACGAATTTCACTCTCAAAGTGACTCATACCCGAGTGGAAATTCTATTCAGGTCTCGATCAGAAACTGATCAAGTCCGATCCGAAATTCTGATCAGGCATGTTACGCCTCTGCCTTAGGTTTTTCCACTAGGGTGGCTCCCAAGAGTAGTTAATTTAGAGACCAGTTGGTGGGTCCTCAGATGTACTTTGCGATCACAAATTAGCATCTAAAAATTGATTCGTTTCCTTAAATTTTAGAGACCTCATCCTCTATTCCAAGGAAGAATCTACAAAAATCTTGAAATATCTAGATGAGCATAAATCACAGGGTAATGCCATATGGAGAAAAATGGAGGCAGCGAAGGTACATGATTGTAAAATATATATGGAGCTGTTAATCATTTGCTATTCATAATAGAAGACTTACATGGAGCTCAGTTTTCTCTAATGTCTCTATTCAAAGATTCTACACAACCCATAGATAGCTAATTTAAAGAATTATGAAGAAATATTGCCTCGATATTTTACAATAAGTGATTGAAAATGAGATGTTTTCGAAATCTATTACTTCGGTGATGATGTCACAAAGTGGTATAAGTAATGCTGGGTAGCGCTCCGTCGGTCGAATGTGAAGAGACAGGGGGGTTGAGGTCATGAAGCCCAAATGCGGAATATCGAGTGCACCAACTACTGAAACTTAATTCTCGAGAATACGGTAGTCGCTCGATTAGAGTTAAGGTTGAGCGAACAATCCCCTGAAGAAATAGAATGAAGAGTTATCCAATCGTTAAATAGATCATATAATAACAATTTTTAATATAGAGTAAAATTCTCGCATACACAGAGTTATAGTGTTTGCATTCTATTGCAGAAAATTATTATATTCATAAGTTCAATGTTTTTATTCATTTACTACACTGAAAAATTCTTGAATCAATTACTATTTCTAACGTAATTTGATTATTCACTCGGCGTCCATATGAAATCTCATCATGAGTAATATAATTGATGTAGCTATTTCGAAAATACCTCGATCATTTTGGTCATTCGTGGCTTGAAAATGCAATTCAGAATTAGTGATGCGAAGGAAAGAATGCAACTAATACTATTTCATACCTCACTTACGCGCTCTTTAAAAAGTGGACAAGTATATTTTACGTGAGAAATTCACAACCTTGAAAATATCATATTGAAAGGAAGCAGTAAATTGAATAGTCATATATCTGCCATAGCAAAATGCGTAAATTCAGATGGGTCCATATATGTCATGGTTAATTTAGATCCGATATCAATATTAAATCCTCAGAATTGAAATTTTCATAGATCACCGTCAATACTAATATCTTTTTTATTGTTTGAAAGAATGCGTCATTCATACATGACGATGGGTTCTCCATTAGAGAATTTCCGTTTCAAATCTATGTAGA
>NW_021680344.1:128065-128598 GCF_001412515.2 Diachasma alloeum | reverse complement strand
ACTCATTCGACTCTCGGATTTTCGGAGGTTAGGGCGCCAAACTCCAGTAAAGACTCTCGTCCGAGAGTGCATCCGAGAGTTGTTTATGCCTTCACAAATCAATTTGTTTATTAATTGAGGGTGCATTAGATAAGTTGAAAATCCTTTGTGGACTCAATGTAGGTAGAAAGGGTAATTGAGGTTCCCTTAAACATTACTGAAAGCAGTCTCGGATCAAGTCTCGGACGAGAGTAGAGATACGAGAGTAGTTGAGTAATTGGCAAATTAATTATTTAATCATGTCCAATTAGTTAGAGGGGCTTTGAGTAGCAAGAAAAACATTTTTGGAGCGTCTATCGGTGGACGAGGTATGTGAAGGTCACTTAAACATTGCTGAAAGCAGTCTCGGATGGAGTCTCGGATGAGAGTAGCGATACGAGAGTGGTTTAGTAATTAAGAAATGAGTTTGTTAATTATTTTTGATTAATTGGAGGTTCCTTAGGTAGTAAGATAATGATTTTTCAATCGGCTCACGACAGAGGGAGGAATGGGGG
>NW_021680344.1:127261-127348 GCF_001412515.2 Diachasma alloeum | reverse complement strand
GGAAACCAGTCTCGGATCGAGTCTCGGACGAGATTTGTGATACGAGAGTGGTTTAGTAGTTAACAAATGAATTTGTTAATTATTTTT
>NW_021680344.1:126529-126773 GCF_001412515.2 Diachasma alloeum | reverse complement strand
CATTCGACTCTCGGATTTTCGGAGGTTAGGGCGCCAAACTCCAGTAAAGACTCTCGTCCGAGAGTGCATCCGAGAGTTGTTTATGCCTTCACAAATCAATTTGTTCATTAATTGAGGGTGCATTATATAAGTCGAAAATACTTTGTGGGCCCAATGTAGGTAGAAAAGGTAATTGAGGGTCCCTTAAACATTGCTGAAAGCAGTCTCGGATCAAGTCTCGGACGAGAGTAGAGATACGAGAGTA
>NW_021680344.1:126104-126518 GCF_001412515.2 Diachasma alloeum | reverse complement strand
GGTCCCTTGAACATTGTGGAAACCAGTCTCGGATCGAGTCTCGGACGAGAGTAGCGATAGGAGAGTGGTTTATTAATTAACAAATGGGTTTGTTAATTATTTTTTATTAAATGGGTGTTCCTTGGGTAGTATGATAATGGGTTTTCAATTGGCTCACGACAGAGGGAGGAATGGGGGGTCCCTTGAACATTGCGGAAGCCAGTCTCGGATCGAGTCTCGGAAGAGAGTAGCGATACGAGAGTGGTTTGGTAATTAACAAATGAATTTGTTAATTATTTTTTATTAATTGAATGCACATTGAGTTTCAAGAGAATGATTTTTCAATCGGCTATCGATAGACGGAGGAATGGGGGGTCCCTTGAACATTGCGGAAACCAGTCTCGGATCGAGTCTCGGACGAGAGTTGCGATACGA
>NW_021680344.1:125881-126039 GCF_001412515.2 Diachasma alloeum | reverse complement strand
TGGATGAGTCCGAGACCTATCCGAGAGTAGCTCCGACACTCGGAATGGACACTCATTCGACTCTCGGATTTTCGGAGGTTGGGGCGTCAAACTCCAGTAAAGACTTTCGTCCGAGAGGGCATCCGAGAGTTGTTTATGCCTTCACAAATCAATTTGTT
>NW_021680344.1:124916-125572 GCF_001412515.2 Diachasma alloeum | reverse complement strand
AAATATGTGAAGGTCTCTTAAACATTGCTGAAAGATGTCTCGGATGGAGTCTCGGACGAGAGTAGCGATACGAGAGTGGTTTAGTAATTAACAAATGAGTTTGATAATTATTTTTAATTAATTGGATGCACATTGAGTTGCAAGAGAATGATTTTTCAATCGGCTATCGATGGAGGGAGGATTGGGGATCCCTTGAACATTGCGGAAACCAGTCTGAGATCGAGTCTCGGACGAGAGTAGCGATACGAGAGTGGTTTAGTAATTAACAAATGAGTTTGATAATTATTTTTAATTAATTGGATGCACATTGAGTTGCAAGAGAATGATTTTTCAATCGGCTATCGATGGAGGGAGGATTGGGGATCCCTTGAACATTGCGGAAACCAGTCTGAGATCGAGTCTCGGACGAGAGTAGCGATACGAGAGTGGTTCAGTAGTTAACAAATGAATTTGTTAATAATTTTTTATTAATTGGGGGTTCCTTAGGTAGTATGATAATGATTTTTTAANTAAAAATAATTATCAAACTCATTTGTTAATTATTAAACCACACTCGTATAGCTACTCTCGTCCGAGACTCGATCCGAGACTGGTTTCCACAATGTTCAAGGGACCCCCCATTCCTCCCTCTGTCGTGAGCCGATTGAAAAATCATT
>NW_021680344.1:124501-124727 GCF_001412515.2 Diachasma alloeum | reverse complement strand
GAAACCAGTCTCGGATGGAGTCTCGGACGAGAGCAGCGATACGAGAGTGGTTTCGGAATTAACAAATGAGTTTGTTAATTCTTTTTGATTAATTGGAAGTTCTTTAGGTAGTAAGATAATGATTTTTCAATNCATTCTCGTCCGAGACTCAATGCGAGACTGGTTTCCACATAGTTCAAGGGACCCCCATTCCTCCCTCTATCGATAGCCGATTGAAAAATCCATT
>NW_021680344.1:116997-124218 GCF_001412515.2 Diachasma alloeum | reverse complement strand
AGAGGGATGAATGGCGGGTCCCTTGAACATTGTGGAAACCAGTCTTGGATCGAGTCTCGGACGAGAGTAGCGATNTGTCCGAGACTGGATCCGAGACTGGATACCGAAAAGTTCAAGGGACCCCCCATTCCTCCCTCTATCGATAGCCGATTGAAAAATCATTCTCTTGCAACTCAATGTACATGCAATCAATAAAAAATAATTAACGAACTCATTCGTTAATTTCTTAACCACTCTCGTATCGCTACTCTCGTCCGATACTCGATCCGAGACTCGTTTCCGCAATGTTCAAGGGACCCCCCATTCCTCCCTGTGCCGTGAGCCGATTGAAAAATCATTCTCTTGCAACTCAATGTACATGCAATCAATAAAAAATAATTAACGAACTCATTCGTTAATTTCTTAACCACTCTCGTATCGCTACTCTCGTCCGATACTCGATCCGAGACTCGTTTCCGCAATGTTCAAGGGACCCCCCATTCCTCCCTCTATCGATAGCCGATTGAAAAATCATTCTCTTGAAACTCAATGTGCCTCCAATTAATAAAAAATAATTAACAAACTCATTTGTTAATTACTAAACCACTCTCGTATCGCTACTCTCGTCCGAGACTCGATCCGAGACTGGTTTCCACAATGTTCAAGGGACCCCCCATTCCTCCCTCTATCGATAGCCGATTGAAAAATCATTCTCTTGAAACTCAATGTACCTCCAATTAATAAAAAATAATTAACAAACTCATTTGTTAATTACTAAACCACTCTCGTATCGCTACTCTCGTCCGAGACTCGATCCGAGACTGGTTTCCACAATGTTCAAGGGACCCCCCATTCCTCCCTCTATCGATAGCCGATTGAAAAATCATTCTCTTGAAACTCAATGTACCTCCAATTAATAAAAAATAATTAACAAACTCATTTGTTAATTACTAAACCACTCTCGTATCGCTACTCTCGTCCGAGACTCGATCCGAGACTGGTTTCCACAATGTTCAAGGGACCCCCCATTCCTCCCTCTATCGATAGCCGATTGAAAAATCATTCTCTTGAAACTCAATGTACCTCCAATTAATAAAAAATAATTAACAAACTCATTTGTTAATTACTAAACCACTCTCGTATCGCTACTCTCGTCCGAGACTCGATCCGAGACTGGTTTCCACAATGTTCAAGGGACCCCCCATTCCTCCCTCTATCGATAGCCGATTGAAAAATCATTCTCTTGAAACTCAATGTACCTCCAATTAATAAAAAATAATTAACAAACTCATTTGTTAATTACTAAACCACTCTCGTATCGCTACTCTCGTCCGAGACTCGATCCGAGACTGGTTTCCACAATGTTCAAGGGACCCCCCATTCCTCCCTCTATCGATAGCCGATTGAAAAATCATTCTCTTGAAACTCAATGTGCATCCAATTAATAAAAAATAATTAACAAACTCATTTGTTAATTACTAAACCACTCTCGTATCGCTACTCTCGTCCGAGACTCGATCCGAGACTGGTTTCCACAATGTTCAAGGGACCCCCCATTCCTCCCTCTATCGATAGCCGATTGAAAAATCATTCTCTTGAAACTCAATGTACCTCCAATTAATAAAAAATAATTAACAAACTCATTTGTTAATTACTAAACCACTCTCGTATCGCTACTCTCGTCCGAGACTCGATCCGAGACTGGTTTCCACAATGTTCAAGGGACCCCCCATTCCTCCCTCTATCGATAGCCGATTGAAAAATCATTCTCTTGAAACTCAATGTACCTCCAATTAATAAAAAATAATTAACAAACTCATTTGTTAATTACTAAACCACTCTCGTATCGCTACTCTCGTCCGAGACTCGATCCGAGACTGGTTTCCACAATGTTCAAGGGACCCCCCATTCCTCCCTCTATCGATAGCCGATTGAAAAATCATTCTCTTGAAACTCAATGTACCTCCAATTAATAAAAAATAATTAACAAACTCATTTGTTAATTACTAAACCACTCTCGTATCGCTACTCTCGTCCGAGACTCGATCCGAGACTGGTTTCCACAATGTTCAAGGGACCCCCCATTCCTCCCTCTATCGATAGCCGATTGAAAAATCATTCTCTTGAAACTCAATGTACCTCCAATTAATAAAAAATAATTAACAAACTCATTTGTTAATTACTAAACCACTCTCGTATCGCTACTCTCGTCCGAGACTCGATCCGAGACTGGTTTCCACAATGTTCAAGGGACCCCCCATTCCTCCCTCTATCGATAGCCGATTGAAAAATCATTCTCTTGAAACTCAATGTGCCTCCAATTAATAAAAAATAATTAACAAACTCATTTGTTAATTACTAAACCACTCTCGTATCGCTACTCTCGTCCGAGACTCGATCCGAGACTGGTTTCCACAATGTTCAAGGGACCCCCCATTCCTCCCTCTATCGATAGCCGATTGAAAAATCATTCTCTTGAAACTCAATGTACCTCCAATTAATAAAAAATAATTAACAAACTCATTTGTTAATTACTAAACCACTCTCGTATCGCTACTCTCGTCCGAGACTCGATCCGAGACTGGTTTCCACAATGTTCAAGGGACCCCCCATTCCTCCCTCTATCGATAGCCGATTGAAAAATCATTCTCTTGAAACTCAATGTACCTCCAATTAATAAAAAATAATTAACAAACTCATTTGTTAATTACTAAACCACTCTCGTATCGCTACTCTCGTCCGAGACTCGATCCGAGACTGGTTTCCACAATGTTCAAGGGACCCCCCATTCCTCCCTCTATCGATAGCCGATTGAAAAATCATTCTCTTGAAACTCAATGTACCTCCAATTAATAAAAAATAATTAACAAACTCATTTGTTAATTACTAAACCACTCTCGTATCGCTACTCTCGTCCGAGACTCGATCCGAGACTGGTTTCCACAATGTTCAAGGGACCCCCCATTCCTCCCTCTATCGATAGCCGATTGAAAAATCATTCTCTTGAAACTCAATGTACCTCCAATTAATAAAAAATAATTAACAAACTCATTTGTTAATTACTAAACCACTCTCGTATCGCTACTCTCGTCCGAGACTCGATCCGAGACTGGTTTCCACAATGTTCAAGGGACCCCCCATTCCTCCCTCTATCGATAGCCGATTGAAAAATCATTCTCTTGAAACTCAATGTGCATCCAATTAATAAAAAATAATTAACAAACTCATTTGTTAATTACTAAACCACTCTCGTATCGCTACTCTCGTCCGAGACTCGATCCGAGACTGGTTTCCACAATGTTCAAGGGACCCCCCATTCCTCCCTCTATCGATAGCCGATTGAAAAATCATTCTCTTGAAACTCAATGTACCTCCAATTAATAAAAAATAATTAACAAACTCATTTGTTAATTACTAAACCACTCTCGTATCGCTACTCTCGTCCGAGACTCGATCCGAGACTGGTTTCCACAATGTTCAAGGGACCCCCCATTCCTCCCTCTATCGATAGCCGATTGAAAAATCATTCTCTTGAAACTCAATGTGCCTCCAATTAATAAAAAATAATTAACAAACTCATTTGT
Organism: Diachasma alloeum; assembly: GCF_001412515.2. Lineage (NCBI taxonomy): Eukaryota > Metazoa > Arthropoda > Insecta > Hymenoptera > Braconidae > Diachasma > Diachasma alloeum. Next base: position 120,655 of record NW_021680344.1, on the reverse strand, counting down.
TAATTACTAAACCACTCTCGTATCGCTACTCTCGTCCGAGACTCGATCCGAGACTGGTTTCCACAATGTTCAAGGGACCCCCCATTCCTCCCTCTATCGATAGCCGATTGAAAAATCATTCTCTTGAAACTCAATGTACCTCCAATTAATAAAAAATAATTAACAAACTCATTTGTTAATTACTAAACCACTCTCGTATCGCTACTCTCGTCCGAGACTCGATCCGAGACTGGTTTCCACAATGTTCAAGGGACCCCCCATTCCTCCCTCTGTCGTGAGCCGATTGAAAAATCATTATCTTACTACCTAAGGAACCTCCAATTAATAAAAAATAATTAACAAACTCATTTGTTAATTACTAAACCACTCTCGTATCGCTACTCTCGTCCGAGACTCGATCCGAGACTCGTTTCCGCAATGTTCAAGGGACTCCCCATTCCTCCCTCTATCGATCGCCGATTGAAAAATCATTGTCTTAGTACCTAAGGAACCTCCAATTAATCAAAAATAATGAACAAACTCATTTGTTAATTAATAAACCACTCTCGTATCTCTCCTCTCGTCCGAGACTCGATCCGAGACTGGTTTCCACAATGTTCAAGGGACCCCCCATTCCTCCCGAAGTCGTGAGCCGATTGAAAAATCATTATCATACTACCTAAGGAACCCTCAATTAATAAAAAATAATTAACAAACTCATTTGTTAATTACTAAACCACTCTCGTATCGCTACTCTCGTCCGAGACTCGATCCGAGACTGGTTTCCACAATGTTCAAGGGACCCCCCATTCCTCCCGAAGTCGTGAGCCGATTGAAAAATCATTATCATACTACCTAAGGAACCCTCAATTAATAAAAAATAATTAACAAACTCATTTGTTAATTACTAAACCACTCTCGTATCGCTACTCTCGTCCGAGACTCCATCCGAGTCTGCTTTCAGCAATGTTTAATGGACCCTCAATTACCCTTTCTACCTACATTGCGTCCACAAAGGATTTTCAACTTATCTAATGCACTCTCAATTAATAAACAAATTGATTTGTGAAGGCATAAACAATTCTCGGATGCACTCTCGGACGAGAGTCTTTACTGGAGTTTGGCGCCCTAACCTCCGAAAATCCGAGAGTCGAATGAGTGTCCATTCCGAGTGTCGGAGCTACTCTCGGATAGGTCTCGGACTCATCCGCCAGCCGATTGAAAAATCATTATCATACTACCTAAGGAACCCNAAAATCCGAGAGTCGAATGAGTGTCCATTCCGAGAGTCCCTAGTCTCGGACTCATCCACCAGGATACTTCGAAAAGTCGACTCTCCATTTTTTTAATATATTTTTTAAATATTCGCTCATAATTATGAGTACATGGCAGTTATACTGTTGAAAAAAAAGATTAAAATTTTAAGGATAGTTAATAGTAAATTTTAAGAGTTAGAGAGGTACAAGTCTTGAAATGTAAAATTTCACTGGAAATTAACTGCGATTCAACATTTTTTAACAGCATGGAGGTAAAAACTCTCAAGTTCCTTAAATTCTCATTCAATATATGAATATTCTCTACCTAAAATTACTGGATAGTTTCGGATGCTAAAGCAATTATAATTGTCCAAATCGAAAATAGAAGTATTCAACTTTACTAATGTTGCGTTTAGTAAGGTTTTCTCCTAAGTTGATTAGAATCAGTAGCTAGAATTATGAGATTATAGAATTTGAATTCGACACAATGAAAACCATGATCAATTTTTTCGCTTCAAAAAATGATAATAATCATATCCAAATTAAAAAAGTGCAGAGAACAAGAATGATGATATTTGTGTCATATCCTCTGAATCATTAACATGAATGTCAGATTCACGAAAAAGGTTGGAGCAAAAGTCACACGGTCATTTCAAGTTTTTATTTGCAATTTGCCGCTGGAAACATGAAATGACGATATTCAGACGGAGCCAGTTTTTTCCGGATGTAAGATGATTCAGCAGTTTTCCGGGGAATTTAAAACAATTATGAGGTTTTCTGAAAAAATTCGAGAAAACTGAATTCTTCGAAAATTGGAAGAAATTTTGGGTATCTCTCAAATATTAAAGAATTTTTGAATAAACAATGAGAGAACAATTGGTAGGAAAAGGTGGAATTTTCCAAATAAAACTGATGTGAAGGAGTCCCGAGCTTCCAACAACTGCACTCTGATTGATGGAAATGAGAAGGAACATAATTTTAAAAAATTCGAGAATTTCCTCGGATTTTCTCAACAATTTCACAAACATTTTTTTGTTAATTCACAAGAATTTCGGAATTTTATGGAGAATTTGAAAAAATTTCAGATGATTAATGATTCAAGTTTCAAGTAATATATCACCTAATAAAATTGTGACAAAGATCATGAATGAGAAGATACTTCGAATTAGTCGAAGAGTATCAGAATCGGTCTTATGATTTTTGCCAGAAAAATAATTGAATGCTATTGTCAAGTTGTGAAAGGGAATAAAGGGGGCGGCGAAGATTAAAAAATTCTGAGTTGAGAGAAATTTACTAATTATTGTTTTGTACTCTGAATCGAATTTTGATTATAATTATAGTTAGAACGTCATTCATAGAGCACAGAAATTCAAAATTAGTGAATCACTTATTGAAATATTGACATTAAACAGGCAATCAAACGACAAACATTATTTTCATTAACCTTAACACTCAGTATAATAAGACGATAATGAATCATTAATTGTTGAAAGAGACACAAGGAAAAATAAAAAAAGCCATAATGAAAGGGCATCGGCGCTAGCGAATATGAAAAAGGAGCCTTTCAGCCTGACTGAAATAATAATGCAAAGCCGAAACTGTTAAGACCGATAGGAATATGAAAATGTTTGAGTAGATCCTATTTCTAAGGCGTGCTTATTAAGAGAAGATTTTTAGAAATAAAAGAGGATGTGTTTCAAATTCTTTCTAAAATCCACCTTTAATAGGATGAATAGGGGATGAATTATAAGAACATTAAGGAAGTTTACAGGTTCCCTAAAAAATCAGAGAATTGTCGGCTTTTTCTGAATGTAAAATGATTCGGAAGTTTTCCAGAGAATTTACAACAATTATGAGATTTTCTGAAAAAACCCGAAAAAATCCACGAGTCGTTCAAAAATTAAAGAAAATTTTCGGTATTTCTCAAATATTAGAGAATTTTTGATTAAACCATGGGAGAACAATTGATAGGAAAAGGTGGAATTTTCCAAATGAAATTGATATGAAGTAGTCACGTGACACCAACTACTGCACTCTGATTGATTTAAATGGGAAAGAAAAACATAATTTGAAAAATCGGAGAATATAATTTCACAAAAATTTCCAAGTTTTTCAAGCAAAATTCACAAGAATTTCGGGACTTCATGGAGGATTTGACAAAAATTCAGATGATCCATCAAAATTTCAAGTTCATGGCTACGTCGAATAAAATTGTGAAAAAGATCATGAATGACGAAAAAATACTCCGAATTAGCGAAGGAGCATCAGAATCTGTCATATAATTTTTCCAGCAAAAATAATTAAATGCTTTGGTAAAGGTGTAAAGGAGAACAAAAGGGGTGGCGAACACTAAACAATTCTGGGTTGTGTGAACTTCAATAATTATTGCTTCGCACTCTGAATAGAATTTTTATTATAATCAT
>NW_021680344.1:112665-116987 GCF_001412515.2 Diachasma alloeum | reverse complement strand
CATATAATTTTTCCAGCAAAAATAATTAAATGCTTTGGGAAAGGTGTAAAGGAGAACAAAAGGGGTGGCGAACACTAAACAATTGTGGATTGTGTGAACTTCAATAATTATTGCTTCGCATTCTGAATAGACTTTTTATTATAATCATAGTTAGAACTTCATTCAGTGAGCCCAAAAAATAAGAATCATTGAATCACTCATTGAAATATTGAAATTAAACAGGTGATGACCCGATAAGCATTGTGTCCATTAATCTTAATACTCAGTTTAATAAGACTATGATGAATCATTATTTTTGAGCAAACTTCCAAAAATATTGGATAAACGGCCAGAAAATTGGATTATTATGGAATTATTTTTATAAAGGAAGGTCGTGGTCTCCGGAAAATGCGATTTTTTCACTCATCCAATTCATTAGTCTACTCTGAAAAGTCGACTTTCTATTATTTCTCAAGATTTTCGAAATGTTTCCTGATAATTATGAGTAAATCGAAATGATACTATTGAAATGAAAAAATTAAGCTTTATGGGCAGTTCGGTAGTAGTTCTTAGGAGACATTTGATTCAGTTTGAGAGGGAAAAGAAATCTGATGGAATTCATTATTTTCTCAACGGCATGAAAATGAAAACTCTGAAGTGACTTAGTTTTTTTTAACAAAAAGGGAACCTAATTACTCTGTCTTTTTGTTTGATAAACCAATTATCATAATTTCCCATATTATTTGAGTCAAAGGCAAATAGAATGATTCAAACTTCTTAATATTGCATTTGCCACGAATTTCTGACTTTTCACAGGTTGAACTACAGGAGGATATGAATGTAACACAGCGGAAATGATGATTAATTCACTTTGAATGAATAGTAACAATAATATAAAAATGAAGAGATTCTATTATGATTAAAAATCTGTGACTCAATATTTCATAACAGCAGAAATCAAGATATTATGTAATATTATCAGTAGTAATACCACGAGACCTCCAAAATAATCGAATATTTCCCGATTGTTTTGTTGCGTAGCAACGAGTAGATCTTTTGCAGATTAAAATTCTCGTGCAAAACTTATCCCGATCGTTGATACCCAGGAAAACATGAGGGAAATGTTCGATTAATTTTGGAGGTCGAGTGGCTGGTATTCAGTGGATTATTTTTGGTAATCGGATCTGGTCGTTTTGACTTCCTTCATGACTTTTTTCACTTCAGGATAATATTTGACAGTTATTTGGTTAGAGAAACAATTGCAGAGCTAGAGGTAAATTATCAAAAGCTACAGGGAAATTATCAAAAGCTAGAGCTACTTCATGTTATTGAATACTGAGCTCTGATTGGCCCAGGGGAGGCCAGATCCGATCACCAAAAATAATCTGAATTATTAACATGAATTCCAGATTCACAAAAAGGATGGAGCATAGTTCAAACTTTCATTTTCAGTTGCAATTTTCAATTTGGTGCTGAAAAGATGAAGTGGCAATATTTGAAGCACGGAATCATATTGATGATTTGAACAACAGATGATTTAAATCACCGAGAGAACTGATTAAAATATTTATAACAGTGTTAGTATGCCCTCCCACCGGAGTATCACCGAAAATTGAAATCCAGCCATTAACTTTCTGAATTATGTTTGAGAAGTAATCGGATTATAATTACGATCAAAATGTTATTCACTGAGCATAGGAAAATCTATTATTTCATATTAGAATACTGAAAACAATTACTTTATTTTAAGTACATGCGCAAGTTATTCATTGTAATAGAAAAATTTCACCGCTAACAAGAAATTGAAAGAGGAAGTATTGAATCTGATACGAAAAAAGGCGTAATCGAAGGGTCACCAACATCACAGCCGTGATAGCGCGTTAAATATGAAAAGGGAGCCCTTTATCTCACCTGAGATGATAATGGAGAGCCGAAACTATTAAAACTAGGGATATGAAAATTTTAGCCTTGGTCCTAATCCTGTTATGAGCACTCATTAAAAGCTATTTTTTGAGAGAAAATTTCTGGTATTTCTCTTATATTGAAGAATTTTTGAGTGAAAGATGGGACAATAATTGGTGGGAAAAGATAAAATATTTCACATAAAGCTACATACGATAAAGGGATTACTTGACCCAAGAAACAATTCACGACAAATTCAGAATTCTATGGAAAATTTGAAAAATTTTCAGATGATCTATCAGGTTTAAGTTTATAGCATGGTCCAAAAACATTGTGAACAAGAATTTTTTCAGGCAAATAATTGAGTGGTTCATCTAGATAGTGAAAATAAAAGAGGAAGGCGAAGACTACACAATTCGGGGCAGTGAGCAATTTGATAAGTATTGTTCTGCATTGTGAATATAATTTCAATTATAATTATAATCATAACCTCATTTAGTGAGCCCGGAAATTCAGAATTAGTCAATCACTCATTGAAATATTCAACTGGCACCGAGCTGGATTGCTTTCATTAATCTCAACACTTTGTATGATGAACCGATAATTCATTAATTTTTGTAATTAACAAAAATCAAAGATGATAAGAAACGGCACAATGAAAGGTCATCNTAAAAATCAGAGATGATAAGAAACGGCACAATGAAAGGTCATCAACGTCGCGGCCGCGGCGGCGCTAGTCCTTTATAAAAAAAGCATGCATTGGAAACTGTCATCGAGGAGGACATTGTTACGTTCCAAGCTGGTTCTCCGTTGAACAGATGGCCAGTCCAATGCCCGTGGAGCGCTAAAGCACTCTGCTCCACAAGTGCGGGAATTTTGGAATAAAAATAATTGAACACGAACACTAATTTAATTAGATAATCCAATCGAAACGTTTATATTTACTTTTCAAAACTTAGAANCAAAGACCGTAAAGACTCTGGGTGAAATGCGGTCGATGTGATTCTTTGAATTTTGAAGATTTTACAGACATTTGCCATGATTTTACTGATGAAATTACTTCCCTGATCCGTGTGAATTGTCCTAGGACATCCAAATCGACTAATGAATTGTTCAGATAATGCGAGGGCGATGGTGACTGAGTCAATAGTAGCGAGAGGAATAGCATCAGAGTATTTTGTGAGATTGTCCTGGATTGTTAATAAATAACGATTATTTCTTTCAGTCTTGGGTAAGGGTCCAACGATATCAATCTGAATTTTTTCAAAAGCTCTTTTGGGAGTATCAGTGATGCGCATGGGCTGTTTTGTTTCTCTAGCGAGAAGTTTATTTCTCTGACAACTCTCACACATACGAACGAAATCTGCAATTTGCGTACGCATTCGGGGCCAGTAAAAATTCTCACGAATTTTATGATAAAGTTTTGTTACTCCAGGGTGTCGTGACGCGACTGATTCGTGATATTCTCGAATAATTTTCTCTCTTTCTTCAACGAGCGGAAATTCAATTTCTCCGGTACAGATTGTGATGATATAATCGGAATTATTCAAGATATCTTTCAGAAGTGGCCCTACTGCCGACCATTCAAATGCGTCCAACTCAGAATCATAAGCAGCTATGCTGAAACTTTTCACCCCTTTATCATCCATAATTAATTTTAAGGATCGGAAAGCTTTTCTGAGATAAGAAAGATTTGTTTCTGAAGTGGAGGTCTCTCGAATGATCAAATGAAAAATCAAATGTTCTCTGTCAGTTTGATACGTCAATGCGTCACCAACTTGGCATTCCACGTTTTTCAGCTTTGCTAAAGGGAAAAGATCTCTATCGAGCAATTCTCGTCCTATGTCAGAGGTTATTTCGAAATCATGAGGAGCAAGATGAAGTAAATTATCTTTTCGATACTGTAAATAATCCTTTGAATGGAAGATAGTGGGAAAAGGTTTTGGAGTTGTCGGGGATTTGTCTGGCTGAGTTTTATCATTATTAATTGTGAAAATATTTGCAAGATCTTGATCTTCAAGGCTGGATTCTACAGAATTACATTCTATTGAGGTCTTTCCTAACATGAATCGATTCTCTGATGTGGTTCCCTCGTTGGTGGCCACTGCAACATCCATCTGGGCCGGAGTCCTCTTCTTGGGACACTTAATCACGGTTTTCAGGTAGATATGTTCAGTGTCAGAGCCACGTTTCACTCCCCTGACCGGGGCCTGAAGCGGTGCACCGGAGAAAACACCGTTAGTCAACAGGCTGACGGAACAGGGTGAGTGTGTTAATGTTGATGGTGTTGATGGTGACCACGATTCAATCCTACTCTCTTCCTCTGAGACAAGTCTCGTGTGAAGAAGGGTTTCTTCCATTTCGTCAGCTGTGACATAATCATCACTGTCAGTGTCAGTATTGGAAATTGTTGAGTCGACCTCATTAAAATTTGTTACAAT
>NW_021680344.1:110562-112560 GCF_001412515.2 Diachasma alloeum | reverse complement strand
GATTCAATCCTACTCTCTTCCTCTGAGACAAGTCTCGTGTGAAGAAGGGTTTCTTCCATTTCGTCAGCTGTGACATAATCATCACTGTCAGTGTCAGTATTGGAAATTATTGAGTCGACCGCATTAAAATTTGTTACAATGCTCCCGCGCGCCAGGAACAAAGAACTGAAATCTGAACTGAAAGAATTGAAATCTGAAAGTAATGCCTCGTCTGCACAGTCAAGGATTTCATTCAAATCTCCGGGATGTAGGGAGGCTTCTGTACTTCCGTCGGTCAAATAAATCTGAGAATTAGGTAAAGAGTTGTCATGTAGATCAGGAAGTAGGTCAGGGTTTACATGGAGGTCAGTAGGGTTTCGAGAGAGTGCATCTGCATTTGAATTAATTTTCCCAGGTTTGTACACAATATTGTAATCATATTCGTTCAAACGAATACGCCAACGCATCAATTTGGAGGTAGGATCCTTTGCATTATGTAACCATACTAAAGGACGATGATCAGTGACGAGAGTAAACTGATGGCCATATAAATAAGGTCGAAAATGTTCAACGCCAAAAATAATTGCAAGGAGCTCTTTCTCAGTCGTGGAATAATTTAATTCTGCATCTCTCAATGTACGTGACGCATACGCAATGGGAAGATCTTTGCCAATAGGTCCCTGGCTTAAAACTCCACCAATGGCATAATTCGATGCATCGGTTGTCACGACAAAGGGTTCGGAAAATTTGGGAAATTGCAGAAGAGGTTCAGAACAGAGGATATTTTTTAATTCATCGAATGAACTTTGAGCAGATTTATCCCAGATGAAAGCATTTTGTTTCTTCAATAGTCGGGTCAATGGTTTAGCGAGTTTTGCCATGTTCGGAATAAAACGACGATAATAACCGACGAGACCGAGGAATTGTTTTATGTTTTTCCTGGTTTTGGGGACTGGAAAATTCTTGACAGCTGAAACTTTTGTTGGGTCAGGTCTCACTCCTTTATCAGTGATCTCATACCCGAAATAAATCAATTCGCGTCGAAGAAAGTGGCATTTGTCGGGTTGAAGACTTAACCCTGCGTTTTGTAAACGTGCCATTAAATTTTTCAATTTTTTGGAATGGTCTTCTAACGAGCTGGCATAGATGACGATGTCATCCATGTATACAAAAAGTTCGATGCCCTGTAACCCAGAAAGAACCTTATCCATCATTCGCTGAAAAGTTGCAGGAGCATTTTTCAGTCCGAAAGGCATTTTGTTGAACTCGTAAAAACCGAAGGGTATGGAAAACGCGGTTTTCTGTTTAGATTTTTCATCCATGGGGATTTGATGAAATCCCGAAGCCAAATCTAATGAACTGAAATATTTTGCCCCACCGAGTTGATCTAATATTTCAGTGATATTTGGAAGGGGATAAGCGTCACCAATCGTTTTCTCATTCAAAGCCCTATAATCAATCACCATCCGCCAGCGAGGCTGNGAGATTTGTTTCTGAAATGGAGGTCTCTCGAATGATCAAATGAAAAATCAAATGTTCTCTGTCAGTTTGATACGTCAATGCGTCACCAACTTGGCATTCCACGTTTTTCAGCTTTGCTAAAGGGAAAAGATCTCTATCGAGCAATTCTCGTCCTATGTCAGAGGTTATTTCGAAATCATGAGGAGCAAGATGAAGTAAATTATCTTTTCGATACTGTAAATAATCCTTTGAATGGAAGATAGTGGGAAAAGGTTTTGGAGTTGTCGGGGATTTGTCTGGCTGAGTTTTATCATTATTAATTGTGAAAATATTTGCAAGATCTTGATCTTCAAGGCTGGATTCTACAGAATTACATTCTATTGAGGTCTTTCCTAACATGAATCGATTCTCTGATGTGGTTCCCTCGTTGGTGGCCACTGCAACATCCATCTGGGCCGGAGTCCTCTTCTTGGGACACTTAATCACGGTTTTCAGGTAGATATGTTCAGTGTCAGAGCCACGTTTCACTCCCCTGACCGGGGCCTGAAGCGGTGCACC
>NW_021680344.1:97275-110518 GCF_001412515.2 Diachasma alloeum | reverse complement strand
GACACTTGTTTGTTCAGCTTCATTCAGATCTGATAATTTCAAAACTTTAATCAATTTGGAAATTCTTTCTGCAGAATCTTTGGGATGTGATTTGAGAGGATTTTGCGATCGAGTTTTTTCAGGAATGGGGGGCACAACAGTGAAGTCCTCTAACTGCACCGGAGAGAGAGTAAGAGTAACGTGACTCATTGTGGTATTAATTGCGAAGATTTTTGTCATTCCACCCTTTTGTTGAGCCAAAACCTCGCCTAAATAGACTTCAGGGCCTGCATCCACTCTATGTATGTACCCGGACTCTTTGTCGACATTTTTGATCGGAAGACTGATCAAATTTTTCGTTCGAGGGGGTAATTCGAGTGTAACTTGCGAATCAAAGGAGAATTCTTGCTTCCCAAATCGGAGATTGCTTGGAAGTTTCTTCTGAAAATTCAATGTTGCCTGTTGTCTAACGAGAAAGTCAATTCCAAGAATTCCATCGTGTTTAACTGGGAATTTATTATCCACAACTTGAAATTTGATATCTATACTCTCTACTGGAATTACAACCTCACCGAGAGTCGACAGCATTCCACGTCCAATACCAGTTACATTGTATTTTATTTTGCTATTGACCTCCAGCCCCGATCCTAATGCTCGTTTCTTAATTAAATTGAGTTGTGACCCCGTATCGATCAAAAACCTCGAACCGATTTTTATGCCTTTTGAATCATTTAATTTGATGGTGGGGAGCTTGCCGATCCCTCCGGTCTCAATATTGTAGCAGACTCGGTGCGTTCTGCTCGCGCAATTGTCACTTCGCCCCGCCTGTCCCTTGCCGACGGAGCACCCTTCGAGTTTAAAGATTTGAAGGTAGAATTGTTTGTATCGCGATTTCCCCAATTTCCTTTCCTCTGTTGATCATGACGTCTATCCCTCGAATAATTTTCACGACTTCCTCGATAACCGTGACTTCGATTGTCAAATCTTCTACCCGAATGATATCGACGATCAGGCCCGTTATCATGTCCACAATAATCTCTTTCACGCTCGCGTCCGCGATTCTGATTACGTGCACGGTCTGGCTCACGACAGCGTTCCTGTGGACGACTTGAAGAATAATCTCCGTCCCGACGGGCCCGATTCTCACGATCATAATTAGATGAATACCCCGTATTATAGACTTTAATGTGGGGTGCTCTCGATTTTGAGGAAATTTGTAGGTGACGAGATCTTTCCACGTGCTCTTGTTCTAACTTGATCGCGCTATCAATTGCATCCTCCAATGAATTGGGTCTTTCCTGAGTTAGAAGTCTGGATAAAAGATCATCGCGTAACCCACGGGTGAAACAAGTGATAGCTGACTTCTTCAAATGAACTTGAAAACCGATAGCTTCTGTCTCACTGTATTTCTCTCTTGCTGCCTCAATTCCGCGAGTTAAAACCTGTAAAACGCGTGCGCCAAAGAATTCAACCTCTTCATTTTCTGTCTGTGCCAACGAACGTAATTCATCTGTAACTCGATCAACGTCAAAATAACGCGCAAATGCAGTTTTCAATAAACCCGTTAATTCTTTAATTGTCTCTGGCTTCTTACGATTTGCAATCAATTGATCAGCGTGTCCCTCAATTTTACTCAAAATTATTGCCAATAAATTTTTTTCATCTGACGGTTTGATACACGATTCTGCTGTTTTGTATTGTTGAATGAATTTCGTGAGATTTTCCGTTTTACCATCGAAACGAGGGATAAGATCACCGGCTATTCTCAAAGGCAAATGCGAGGGGTATGGACGAGAATTTGTGTCAATTTCGACAGTATTTATCGAAGAAGTGTCACTCATAGGGGGTGAAACTTGGAGTGAATTACTTTGCGATGAGCAATCTGAAGCTGGGAGCGATCTGAATTGAGTGTTTTGAGGATTTTGTTGAAATACTTGCTGAACTGACGCGTAAGAGGGCTCGGAATTTTCAATCATCAAGGATTCTACGTGGAATGTACCACTACCACTCGGGCGAACGGCTCGTCTACGGCGCAACATTTTTAAAATGAAATATCTAACTTACGTGATTTCTGCAATATCACTACGTAATAATTGAAATTTCGTTCAATTTAATGTCTTTACACAGATATTCATCGCTCACGTTGCACTGTAATCCTTGAAGACGAAGTTTCTCTGCTTCGCTGTCTCCCGTCGGTCCTCCCCGTCGGCTCCCCAGGCTGCTTTCCTCCAATTCACCCGGCTGCTCCCTCCGATTCACCCGGCTGCTTCCTCCAATTCACCCGGCTGCTCCGCAGCTCTCCGATATTATCTCCTTTTAGATGTTCAAGTGCGTTGGGAAATATTGTTCTATTTGTCTCAATATTTCTTTTTGTNTGCGTTGGGAAATATTGTTCTATTTGTCTTAATATTTCTTTTTGTTTCTCTTTTCGCGTGTGATTTCAATAGTACAGCGATGCACGGTCACTGAAACCACCCTTCTCAGGCATTCGCCCTCAGTTCCAATGGGAAAAACCGTGCTCAAATAACCCAGGATGGAGAGGTGCGATATTTATTGCGATTTTCCATCACAAATGGATTTTTCAAATTTTTCAGAGACGATGACGGATTTTCTGTGATTCAATTGTTCACTTAGTCTAGTTTAAGTTCACAAGAATCACAAAAATTCAAATAACGAGATTTTTGCACATTTAATTCACCAGTCCGAATCACTTTCAGTGTTTATTATCTGTCATTATAGTTTATTTTAGCACTTCTATCATATTTCACCACACTTGTGAGCCGGCACTGTCACTTTTTGTCTTGAATAGTGTTAATAATCCTTTTATTTTAAATTATCCCACCGCTGTCACCAAAAATGTTACGTTCCAAGCTGGTTCTCCGTTGAACAGATGGCAGGTCCAATGCCCGTGGAGCGCTAAAGCACTCTGCTCCACAAGTGTGGGAATTTTCGAATAAAAATAATTGAACACGAACACCAATTTAATTAGATAATCCAATCGAAACGTTTATATTTACTTTTCAAAACTTAGAAGATATTTTACAACAACACTTTGGGTTTTTAAAACTTGAGAAGACGATAACAATTTCTCTCGAACTTCTCGTATCCACGTATGGGGTGGATCTGCCCTTACTCTTACTCTAAAAATTAGTCTAAGTGTCGAAGACGAAGGGCTCATCCCACAGAAAAGAGTAGGGGACCAATCGTGGCCTTGAATCCAGTGAACAGTGTTGGTCCAACACCCCCGCGATCGCTCCAGCTGGCCCAGCCCCAACTCTCGAGTCTACGTGACTTGAACAAAGGGCCTTACATGTGGTTTTTCGGGAGAGACAGAAAATGCTTGAATTTCACCCGGGGAAAATAAACTGTCTCCAGGAAAAGGTTTTGCGACTCGAACGGTTTAATGTCAAGCTAGAATTGCACTCGAAAACTCTATATAAAAAAACAATACAAAGGATCTTTTATTTTTGGATGGCCAGAGCTACGTCGAGAGATTCTTTAGATTTATTACTCGTTTCCTGTTTACGAGTTTCTCGAACTTACTTTCCAAAATTCTATATTTTCTTGTTTCCAAAACCGTGGGAATATTTCAACTAGCTTAAAAATGATATTCAATTTATAAAATTATCAGATAAAAATATTTGAATCTCGATGGTATAATCTAGTGGAATAATGGTAGTCATAGGGACTCTATGTGGTAACTAGTGGTTTACGCGACAACATGTAAAAAGTGTCATGGCGGCGCATGCAGGACGCATTCTCATATGAACTTTCATGAGAATGGGCAATGCGGCCGCAACGGCGCTGTTCGAGAAAGCGCGCGTGAATTTCAAAATCGGAGTTATATGTGCATAGTTTCGTATGGATTTCATCAGTGTATATCTTCTACACACAGATGTTTATTCATATTGAGGGGAATAAGAATTTATTCTTGGTGATAAGCGATAAGAAATGACAAGGTGGTTGGAATGATTGATGATTTGATTAATTTGAACGACAAGAATGAAATGAAATATGTGGTGAATTGCTTCTGTGATTCATCTAATTTTCTTATTTTTGCTAATGAAGTAACAATGTGCTTCCGAATGGCCATTTTGCACATAATTTTCTCCTATCGTGTGTGAATAATCGTTTGATAATGTTCTATCAAGTTTGTAAAATTTTTGTATAAATCAAATGAAAGAATGACACTATCAATATTTTATTGAAACTTCAATGAAATGTTATTGGGGAAATTTTTTTTTACCACATAATTTACTGAATTTTAAAAATAATAATTTTTGCTATCGCCTTCGTCTTCGAACTCGATCAAAAAGACAACACATTATTTTTAGCCATCATTCAATGAATTTAGAATATTTTCCTTTGAGTTGTGGTGGAAAACTCGATTTTTGAAAAAATGAAAAAATCAAAGAAATTATTCAATTAATCAAATTTTAATTAATTTCGATAAATAAGACTCAATATGCATACATTTGAGAAGAAAAAATTGATCAATTCCATCGATTCATTAGTGAACAATAGAAGATAAACTTTGTCACATACATACATACACACATACGTACAGACACGGACTAAAAATTGCATTTCCGGACGTTTTAGATCATAATGGATCGTTATAACACAAAAAATCTAAGACTTAACCTTGAACGATAGCAATGCTTCCATTTGAAAAAAGTGAATTTCATATTTTTCGGAATGATTCAGAGCAAATTCGTAACTTACATAAAATATTCGATTTCAGTTTTTTTATCCGATTTTGATTTTTCGAGATTTTGTTTAATGAAATCAATACTAATACCTCAAAATTAAAGAATATTGGATTTTCTTCACGAAACAAAGAAGTCAGAATACTTTTTAATCGAAGATTTTCGATCATCTAATTCCTTCATCGAATTGGCTAGAAAAAGTTTGAAAATAACGATCAGCGATTTTTTAACGGAATTAAACAAATACTTAGTTCTTTCAACATTGCTTTCTTAGGAATAAATACCAGAAATGGTTTAAACTTCCAAAACTATTCGATAAATGGCCAGAAAATTGGATTATTATGGAATTATTTTTGTAAAGGAAGGTCGTGGTCTCCGGAAAATGCGATTTTTTCACTCATCCAATTCATTAGTCTACTCTGAAAAGTCGACTTTCTATTTTTTACTCAAGATTTTCGCAATGTTTCGTGATAATTATGAGTAAATCAAAATGATACTATTGAAATAAAAAAATTTAGTTTTATGGGCAGTTCAGTAGTAGTTCTTAGGAGACATTTGATTCAGTTTGAGAGGGAAAAGAAATCTGAAGGAATTCATTATTTTCTCAACGGCATGAAAATGAAAGCTCTGAAGTGACTTAGTTTTTTTTTAACAAAAAGAGAACCTAATTACTCTGTCTTTTCGTTTGATAAACCAATTATCATAATTTCCCATATTATTTGAGTCAAAGGCAAATAGAATGATTCAAACGTCTTAATATTGCGTTTGCCACGAATTTCTGACTTTTCTCAGGTTGAACTACAAGAGGATATGAATGTAACACAGTGGAAATGATGATTAATTCACTTTGAATGAATAGTAATAATAATATAAAAATGAAGAGATTCTATTATGAATAAAAATCTGTGACTCAATATTTCATAACAGCAGAAATCAAGATATTATGTAATATTATCAGTAGTAATACCACGAGACCTCCAAAATAATCGAATATTTCCCGATTGTTTTGTTGCATAGCAACGAGGAGAACTTTTGCAGATTAAAATTTTCGTGCAAAACTTATCCCGATCGTTGATACCCAGGAAAACATGAGGGAAATGTTCGATTAATTCTGGAGGTCGAGTGGCAGGTATTCGGTGGATTATTTTTGGTAATCGGATCTGGTCGTTTTCACTTCCTTCATGACTTTTTTCATTCCAAGATAATATTTGACAGTTATTTAGTAAGAGAAACAATTGCAGAGTTAGAGGTAAATTATCAAAAGCTACAGGGAAATTATCAAAAGCCAGAGCTACTTCATGTTATTGAATACTGAGCTCTGATTGGCCCAGGGGAAGCCAGATCCGATCACCAAAAATAATCTGAATTATTAACATGAATTCCAGATTCACAAAAAGGATGGAGCATAGATCAAACTTTCATTTTCAGTTCCAATTTTCAATTTGGTGCTGAAAACATGAAGCGGCAATATTTGAAGCACGGAATCATATTGATGATTTGAACAACAGATGATTTAAATCACCGAGAGAACTGATTAAAATATTTATAACAGTGTTAGCATGCCCTCCTACCGGAGTATCACCGAAAATTGAAATCCAGCCATTAACTTTCTGAATTATGTTTGGGAAGTAATCGGATTATAATTACGATCAACATGTTATTCAGTGAGCATAGGAAAATCTATTATTTCATATTAGAATACTGAAAACAATTACTTTATTTTAAGTACATGCGCAAGTTATTCATTGTAATAGGAAAATTTCACAGCTAACAAGAAATTGAAAGAGGAAGTATTGTATCTGATACGAAAGAAGGCGTAATCAAAGGGTCACCAACATCACAGCCGCGATAGCGTGTTAAATATGAAAAGGGAGCCCTTTATCTCACCTGAGATGATAATGGAAAGCCGAAACTATTAAAACTAGGGATATAAAAATTTTAGCCTAGGTCCTAATCCTGTTATGAGCACTCATTAAAAGCTATTTTTTGAGAGAAAATTTCTGGTATTTCTCTTATATTGAAGAATTTTTGAGTGAAAGATGGGACAATAATTGGTGGGAAAAGATGAAATATTTCACATAAAGCTACATACGATAAAGGGATTGCTTGACACAAGAAACAATTCACGACAATTTCAGAATTCTATGGAAAATTTGGAAAATTTTCAGATGATCCATCAGATTTAAGTTTATAGCATGGTCAAAAAAAATTGTGAACAAGAATTTTTTCAGCCAAATAATTGAATTCTGATTGGTTCTGCTAGATATTGAAAATAAAAGTGGAAGGCGAAGACTACACAATTCGGGGTAGTGAGCAATTTGATAATTATTGTTTTGCATTCTGAATATAATTTCAATTATAATTATAATCAGAACCTCATTTAGTGAGCCCGGAAATTCAGAATTAGTCAATCACTCATTGAAATATTCAACTGGCACCGAGCTGGATTGCTTTCATTAATCTCAACACTTTGTATGATGAACCGATAATTCATTAATTTTTGTAATTAACAAAAATCAAAGATGATAAGAAACGGCACAATGAAAGGTCATCAACGTCGCGGCCGCTTGCGGCCGCGGCGGCGCTAGTAGTTACGAAGCCTCGTTAATAGTCAGTAAATCGTCCGAACGTTTCTATCAGTGCACAAACAAGGATTCAATATTTTGAATGACTTTCAAATTCCAAACAGCTGATGATTTCCAATCCTTTTCTCATAATTCGTTTTCGATGAGTTGATTTTGATTTTCGTAGGCACATAGTACATTAAACAAACTCATGAAGGTAATTTTTCAATTGCAGAAGTTTTCAATTTGCTTAAGATTCACAAGCATCTCCAGTTCACTGCCCTCACCCAAAAATTCAGTTCAACGTACGAAAGACATCGAGAAAGTGGTGGAGGCGTGAAAAAAATGCAGTTGAAATAAAAGGAAGTAATTCGGTAATATAAAAACCAGTTTGTGTCTTTTATTTGTCTTCATTTCTTCCGCCCACTTACATGTGACTCATTTCCTCACCTTTTATTTTTTCATAATTTTAGATTAAGTCTGTGGAGCAATAAAAATTGAATTGGACAGCAGTGCGTTACAATTTTAATTATTGATGATTTTTTCGGTTTTATCTATGCTTTTAGAACACTTCGTCAGATGGGCCATCGAATAATATACATCGACAAATGTATAATTGTATTTATATTTTTTTCCTCTCGTTTAGCTGAACTCTTCACCCCTTAACTAGAAAATATTTATAATGTAGGGTGTCTAATATATAACTATGCAATAATCAACAGATTAGTATACAGTTAAAACGTGAAAACAATAAAATTGAGTGCCTAAAAATCATGATAAAAACACGAATTGTTGTCTAGTTTAATACAAAATTTGCTCCATCGGAAATGGAGAAATTAATTATACAATTTTCTTCTCTACAATCTACATTTATCAATACGCATATATAATGTCCGTCATTTATAATATTTCCTAATACAATGATGGATTAAGCATAATCATTCGCACATTTTGCCATTTGCAGTCATTTTATTTTTCTCGCAATTATTTATTCTAAAAACTCTAACAGTTTTAGTTTTATTTGCGAAATTGTAGGACCAGTGTCTGGATTTTTATTATAAAATTGTCAGCGCATTTGTTTATTTAAAATTGTAATAAAAATTGTTACTGTATAAATTTCACTGGAGTCTTGAATCAGTCGATCATTGGATAATGAACGTCTTTGGATGTTTATTAATGAACTGTTATGTTCTTTTTTAAGGGAAAAGTACTACGTGAAGAGATGGAAATTACATTTAGTTATTTTTTAGGGATTATTAGGTATCTCGTTATACGAAATCACCCGAGAACGTTTGTTGGGCTTTCTTGTTAGATATTGATATTACGTAGATACAATCGTTTATAAGTTCGGTACCGACGGTAGTGGCCGTGCGGTTAGAGTGCTAGACTCGTATACCAATGATCCGGGTTCGCTTCCCGGCACCGGCGGTCAAAATTTATAGCGCTCTAATCTCACAGTTTCACTGCCGAGCGGTAGTCCCGTCAAAAGGACAACTGTACCAGGGCAGGTTTTTCCCTCGAATGAGGTTTTCCCTTCCTTCGGCAAATGCGGTACATGGGGTTGAGGGGGGTGGGAAGGGAACAAATCGTAAAGACCCGAAAGGGTATACGAGACGAAAAAATAAAAAGTTCGGTAATTGAGTAATTGAGGAAATCAGTTCATGTGAAAGATAATGATTTTGTTAACTGTAGCAATATCTCGAAAAAGACAGCTTTTAAGAAACAAATATCAAAATAATTTTTTTGACGAAAGAAAAATTTCCAATTGAACGGATCTTTCGACATTTACCCCTTAAGCCGATACTCAGCGAGCAAGAGAGCACGCATAAAAAGTAATATTGGATTAAATGACTTTTGAAGGGAAAGTAAAGAATCTTCTTCTGGGACTACAAATTCTGATTGAAAAATGTATCTTGAAAGCTCCTCTTGAAATTTCTCACCAGTGAAATAATTTCTTATTTAATCACAAATCAAAAATCAATTTGATCTTTTTCCCACATGAATCCTTTTACCCCGTCAATCCTGAATTATTTATCATTTATACCACTGTTCTTGCATCTTCACAGATTTTTGCACGGTCAACGTGCCTCACCCATCGAAAAAGACTTGATTAATTATTGTCTAAAATCCAACTTATTAAAACTGCTTACTCTTATTATTTTACATCTGAATATTTCAATTTGGGATCTGAGAGGAGGGAGAGAGAGATAAAGTGGGATATGCACTTCAGATATGGAGATAAAATTCTTTCTCATGACTTTCTTGGTGAAAGGGCAGTGGATGTCTCTTGCTCTTCTCGTTTCCCCTCAGATCTACTATTAATTAACGAGAAAAATGAATATTTGGGATCATACTTCAATATTTAATCTTTTAATTCTGTATACATTAATTCACGGAGGAGAATCGAGTCCCACTTGCATTAATTCGAATATTTCCAAACAATTATTAGGTAGCAATCTTTCACTACTAAAAAAAATCTTTTTGTGAATCCCGAGATAAGTTTCTCAAAATTGAAGTCATATTTTGGAGTTTGCACCGAGAATTGCCAAGAAACTCAATTTTTTCCATGCAGGACTGAATATTAATTTTGTAGAGTAAATCGGTCAATTTAACAAACACAATTAAATCTTAATATCATCCATGAAAGAATTTTCTACTTTTCTAAAATATTCAGTTAGTTACTATTTTGTCTGTCGACTTAGCCCATAATTACAATATCTTCTGCCAGACAATTTTTTGATAGAGCCAAAAAAGAATTAATTGTTTAGATTTTAAAGCAGCTTGTATTTCCTACAGTCTTTATAAGCTTCTCTTTGTTTGGAGCTGTTTGAACCTACAGGAAGAAAAAATTTTCCATTTTCTTTTTTTATAATTTTTATAAACTTTTCTGTCAAGGTATGTTTATACAATGAATAAGACATATTCAGCAAGCAAATTTCTTCAGAAAATGGAGTGCATTTTCTTTGTTCTTTTCTGTGCAAATCTGGAAGTTCATAAATTTCTAATTTAGAGGATTTTTCATCAAAAATTTCAGCTGCAAATCTTCAATAAGGTTCAAAGTGGGAATCATCTTCTCTCCATCATTTCCATTGAATTCCTCTTATACTAAATTTGCTTACAATTACCTTTAATTATAAAAAAATTGGTTTAACATCATTTTTCCTCGATTTTTGCCATTAAAGCTGTACCGAAGTCATTGACTTTTAACGGCCAATGTATATAAAACGTCAAACTTAATTCATAAATCAATGGTTTTTGAATTGATGAGTGTGAAAATTTATTAATTTCAAAAAACATTTCAAAATAAAAATTTGGTGATTGGAGTTAGGACTAGTCAATTCGTTATTCGGTAAGGCATACTCTTGGATCATTAAATCAATAGTCAATGTTTACAACTAATTAATCATGCCACTTCAATGAATAGACCTTCATTGCTGATCAATTGCACAACGACAACAAGATTTGGCACAGAATTACACTATTTCAATATAAAAAAATGAATTAAATTAATATGTGTAAACATGCTACTAACATTGATATAAATATTTGAATATTGTTATTGGAGAATCATTAAAAACCAATGTAATAATTGATTAATTAATTGAATCTGCAAATATCTACGTAGAAATCAGTACATAACCTTATATAACAAATTATCTCATTCAACCCCAGTGTGATCCCAAATATTTCACCAGGTTCAAATTTTGTATATACAGCATACTTTTATCCACAAATTAATCTTCAGCTCCATAGTTCCATGCGCAGTAGTCAATATCGAAACTAAACGAACCATATGATTATCAGAAACTAATGCATAGATGAAAGTTGGTAATTATGCCATTGTAACAATAACGTTGAATATTGACGTATATTACTCAACAAGATGATAAAATCCTGGCAATAGAAATTTAATAATTTAGTTTTCCTTCCTATTGTTGTAGGGGAGTAGTGGAAAGATGAGTATGAAATTATTTTACCGATTATCGATCATCCGTAAGATAATTCGATAATTGAACAGCAAATCAGTGAATGTAAAAAATCAATAGATTATTTTGTAGAGAGCTTTGAAACTTGTCATTTTATGCAAACGTTCCAAAATACTTTGGAGAATTCCAAGTTTTTCATGTTTCTTTAAACCTACTAGTTTTGATATTGACAACATGATCTGCACCTGAATTGAGTTTAAATAGAAATTATTCTATTGATAACGATGGAATACCAAAATTGGATAGATAATATTAAATACGTATTGCTTTGTTTTGTAAAATCATGAAAAATGGATAAGGTACAGTTAATTGAAAAAATGGCTGCATCCATTAAACACATCCATTTGACGTTATTTATCGAAACAAATCAATAGGTGTTTGATCTTTTTGATTAATTTTCATATCCATAGTAATAAAAATCATGCAAAACTTCAATTTTTCAGATTATCTCAATAATGACCGATGATAGGGAGACATGTTAGAACGTTCTTTTTATGGATAATCACGTATGAAAAAATTCAATAGAAAAACTTAGGGAATCCACTACAAAATTCTATTGGAATTCTCTAGAAATTCTATTGGGATTCTATTAAAATTCTAGGAAATTCTTGCTAAAATTCTATTTTTTTTTGCTGATTCTGTGAGATATTTGATAGGAAAAAGTCAGTCGATTTTGATTTTTCTATATGATGATGAATCTCTCTTGGAATTTTTTCTGTAAGAATACTTGGGCATAAATTTTCCAAGTTTTTTTCACTTGGATCCTTTAATGCAAAACAATACAAAATAGAGCGGGAAGACATTAGAAAATCCGTGCCCAATAATTTTTATAGAAAAAATCTCAAGAAAAAAATTCGAACAGAAAAATCAAAATCTATTGACTTTTTCCTATCAAGTATCTAACAGATACCAATTCGCTAAGGTTTTCTGTTGAATTTTTTCATACGTGACTTCATTTAAAACTCAATAGATTTAATGAAATTTGCAAAATAGTATACACTTCTTGGACTCATCCTCCGCCATCACTTCGCTACAAATAATCAGTCCTTGATATTCATTACTAACTAAAACTACTTGACTATTCAATGACACCTCATGTACCACACGTTTTAATCATTCAAAGTCACGACATTTTTATTGAGACCTTCAATCTATTGAAGGCAGTAGAAGAGTTTCTCAGTACCATTGTTTGTGCCTTATTACCCCATCACTCATAAATTACCCTTGAAGTTACGATTCACGAAGTGACATTAAGTTGCAAAGTTTTATTCTACTGTTGTCGTACAATTTGGCAGTACAGCCGTTTTATGATTCAGAAAAAGATTCGAAGTATCAGGATTATTCGCCTAAATTTATGAGTAAAAATTCTCCCGTTGTTGGAAGAGTGGCAGAGGCGTTACTGGTGACAAGTCTTCATCGTCAAAGCTCGGCTCCGTGTTCAGCGGAAGCGTAGCAAGTGCTTTCACTATTTTAAAAATAAAATTATTGAGAAATTAAATTGTGGAAGCTTTAATGATCTACAAATAACTGAGTGGAAGTAATTTAACGAAATTATCTCGCTCATTGAACGTAATGATTCAATTTAATAATTGATGTTATTGGAGCAGAATTAAGTACCCTCCACTCAATTATTCACGGAAGAATAAAAAGTCTTGAATCGAAAATATTCGGAATTCATCGAGAACGCGTATTCGTATATTTCATCGATAGTCCAATCCCTGGCGATTGAGGTTCCATGGTACATCCATGTTGTAGCATGGATCTAGCATGGATGTGCATGGATGTCATTTTAAGGCGAAAAATGGGCCAAAAATGATTGGAATATAATCAAAAAATTATTTAAATGCTGATAGCCAAACAATTGGTCTCAATTAATACCCATTAATAGGTTATTTTGTATAATTAGGAGAAATTATTGATGGTGTGCTGTGTGGTAAAGAAGTTCAGATGGGAGAATGCCGCGAGATGGCGCCAGTGTTAAATTATCGAGTCGGCGGTAAACTGT
>NW_021680344.1:95274-95869 GCF_001412515.2 Diachasma alloeum | reverse complement strand
AAGTTTTCAAGATATCACCGTTTTTCTAGTTTTGTAAATTAAAATCCAATGTGGGCTCTATAATGAGCGTTAAACATGGACTAAACATCTGAGATTCTGGCTACTATTTTGCATGGTTGGCCTACATTCGTGTATAAAATTTTGTGCCAATCGATTCAGTACATCCTGGCATAGAGTGATTCGTCCGAAACGCTTTTTTTTCTTAAAAATCACAAATTATCATTTTATCAATGTTTTCCATCTCTACATGACTTCAAAAGTCATATAATACAAATCCATGTTTTTTTTTACTCCATATAATCTAATATTTGATGGAAATCAAGTTTCATAAACTTGATTTTTTGAATTTACAAGACCATTCTCGTTAATTATAATATTCAATAAATACCTGATATGGATCCAAAATGCTGTACCACGTAGATTAAACAGAGTGAGCTTAACGGATTCAGTATTTGCTACAGACGATCTGTGTGAGTTTGAGTGGGAGTTACATGCACGTCGGCAAATAAATCTTTATGGGCAAATAAAAATACAGTCTAAGGAAATAATTGAGTCGGAATAAGATAAAAATCATCAAGATATTTTAATTATTAGG
>NW_021680344.1:94671-94948 GCF_001412515.2 Diachasma alloeum | reverse complement strand
GAGAGGGGGCGGGGTGGGAGAAGTCAATTTGGGAAATAACAAACAAACTTATTTTACCCCATTATTTTCTTCATGGCCGAGAGGGGGCGGAGGGAAAGAAAGTCAATTTGGGAAATAGCTCACAGATCCATTTTGCCCCATTTGGGGTTTGTTTTCTTAATGAGCGAGAGAGGGGATGTCAAGTCGAGAAACGACAAATGAACCTATTTTGCCCCATTTTTTTCAAATGAGCGCGAGTGGGGGGAGGAGGAAATTTTCTTTTTTTTTCTTTTTTTTT
>NW_021680344.1:93827-94608 GCF_001412515.2 Diachasma alloeum | reverse complement strand
GGGAAAGAAAGTCAATTTGGGAAATAGCTCACAGATCCATTTTGCCCCATTTGGGGTTTGTTTTCTTAATGAGCGAGAGAGGGGATGTCAAGTCGAGAAACGACAAACGAACCTATTTTGCCCCATTTTTTTCCTAATGAGTGCGAGTGGGAGGAGGAGGAAATTTTCTTTTTTTTGTCTTTTTTTTCGGGGTTCATGAACGGAAAAATGCACTCTACGCACTAACACACTCCAGATTGATGATATAAGGAGTGTAGTGTCCGACTCGATCAGGCTACGATGGTTGCAACCCATACGGACTAAAAAACCGAACATGACCCTAGTCATCTTTGACCGTTTCCTTCCCCTCGCGGCACCACCGTTAAGTATTACGTCAATTTGGGAAATGGCTCACAAATCCATTCTGACGCACCCGATAACGACTTCCTACTCTCTAAAAAATATAAAAGTAGAAAGTAGAGACTTCGCTCCCCATAAGGGTCAAAAAGTACATGTACTTTCTCTTTTCCCTCCACTATTGGAACAAAGAGAGAGCTGAACTTACTCCTGGGTCCACCAGGAATATGGCAGGAAATTCACGCCACGCTCAGTGGTCAAGCTCGGTCGTGATACTGGTTCAAACATGGTAATCCCCTATATTATATGAAGTCGGACCAATGTCGGGTCAGAACGGGGTGACAAGGGGAATGATCACAACGGTGAAGCGAGGCCGAAAAGAATGGAGAGTCAAGTGAGAGGTACGGGTCGAGTCTCGCGAGAGTCGGACAGAGCAGACGAGCGG
>NW_021680344.1:89759-90423 GCF_001412515.2 Diachasma alloeum | reverse complement strand
GTCGAAATTTATAAGTACAGATCGACTCAGAATTCGATTCTGAATCGATCTAAACACACCCCTAGAGACCTTTTTTTGGTGCCGCGTCTGCCATTTTGAGAACGTATAGTATGAGGGCAAAAAAATGGGGTGAAAATTAATGGGTACAGATCGACTTAGCATTAGATTGTAAATCGATCTATATATACCCCTAGAGACTTTTTTTGTGACCGCGTCCGCCATTTTGAAAAAAGTATGAGGGTCAAAAAATGGGGTGAAAATTAATGGGTACAGATCGACTTAGCATTAGATTGTAAATCGATCTATATATACCCCTAGAGACTTTTTTTGTGACCGCGTCCGCCATTTTGAAAAAAGTATGAGGGTCAAAAAATGGGGTGAAAATTAATGGGTACAGATCGACTTAGCATTAGATTGTAAATCGATCTATATATACCCCTAGAGACTTTTTTTGTGACCGCGTCCGCCATTTTGAAAAAAGTATGAGGGTCAAAAAATGGGGTGAAAATTAATGGGTACAGATCGACTTAGCATTAGATTGTAAATCGATCTATATATACCCCTAGAGACTTTTTTTGTGACCGCGTCCGCCATTTTGAAAAAAGTATGAGGGTCAAAAAATGGGGTGAAAATTAATGGGTACAGATCGACTCAGGATTCGATT
>NW_021680344.1:86891-87754 GCF_001412515.2 Diachasma alloeum | reverse complement strand
GAATAACAAACAAGAAAAAGATTGCTATTTTAATTTCTTTTTTGAGTTTTGGAAAATAGTTTGGATGCGGGGTGATAAAGATGGGAGGTTTATGACTGGATAAGAGGATTGATAGAGGACGTGACAATTATCGACATAAAAAAAATGAAAAATAAAACAATAATTAAAATTTTAATTTTTTTTTGGCGTTTTGGAAATGATTTTGAACGCGCGGCGATAATGGTGGGAGGTTTGTGAGTCGATGGGAGGATAAGTGGGATACATGCTCATAACCGACATGAAAAAAAAAAGAAAAACAAAAGAAAAAAAAATAATTTTCATTTTCATTTTGTTTTTCGCTTTTGGAAATGATTTTGGACGCGCGGTGATAAAGATGGGGGGTTTATGAGTGGATGGAAGGATTGATAGATGACATAACGATGACCGACATAAGAAAAATGAAAAATAAAACAATAATTCAACTTTTGATTTTTTTTTTGGCGTTTTGGAAATTATTTTAAACGCGCGGCGATAATGGTTGGAGGTTTGTGAGTCGATGGGAGGATAGGTGGAGGACGTGCTCATAACCCACATAAGAAAAAACGAAAAATAAAAGAAAAAAATAATAATCATTTCAATTTTAATTTCTTTTTTTGCTTTTGGAAATGATTTTGGACGCACGGCGATGAAGATGGGGGGTTTATGAGTAGATGAGAGGATAGATGACGTGCCTAATAACCGATATGAACAGAAAAACAATGGAAAAAAAAATCAATTTCCTCTTTGGATTTTGGAAATTATTTTGGAAGAGTGGGGATAAGAATGGGGAGTTTGAAAGTGGATAGATGGGTGACAGGCCTAATGACCAAAGAGGAAGAAACCAG
>NW_021680344.1:85822-86656 GCF_001412515.2 Diachasma alloeum | reverse complement strand
GGCGGTGACGTCTCGAGCACAGTGAGGGGGTGCTCCATCCTGCTGGAACCACCGAGGTCTACCTGCAAGTGGTACATCGTCCAGCATTTCAGGAAGAGTCTGCGTGCTTCATGCGAGGTACTGTTGACCCTAAAGAAAAACAAAAATTGAAAAAAATCATTATTTTGCCGCCTCGATGTCGTATGTGTGCGAATGCGGGCTTGATGAATACTCACATTCACATAATCCGGTAGCTAGGAAAGTAGGACTCGGTCACCCACTATTCCTCCCCACACGTTCACTTTCCACCGTGACTGAAAACTTTTTTCCCTCACCGAGTGAGGATTTTCAACAGCATAATTATGTAAATTATGCTGATTGAAAATGCCTTCTCTGGTAAACAGATTTTCGTCTGTCCTCAGGATTTGGGATAAAAAGTTTTTATTCCGGTAATACAAGGCTAGAAACTCTTGACAGTAGTGCAGGCGCTGCCCTGCATCTCCTGGCTCGAGTTTCTNCCCTGCATCTCCGCTCGAGTTTCTGAACTCGTGTGGAGTGGAACGGATGGAGAGAATTCTCGGGCAGGATCCTATTCACTGTCGACTTCGGGCAGCCCATCGCGCTCTCGATTCTCCGACAACTCGTTGTCGGGTCTTCGTCTACGCGTGCCAAGACTATTTCCTCGATGTCACAATGTCGTTGACGTCCACCTCCGTGACCTGGTGGCACCACCTGATTCTCTCGCATGCGCTTATCCACAGCCAGGAACACTTGTGGATAAGGATGTTGTCGCTGAGGGTATTTCGTGCGATACCTCCTCGCTGCCTCTGCTGCGTCATACCCACAAGCACCATA
>NW_021680344.1:81626-84430 GCF_001412515.2 Diachasma alloeum | reverse complement strand
AATTCTCTCCATCCGTTCCACTCCACACGAGTTCAGAAACTCGAGCCAGGAGATGTAGGGCAGCGCCTGTACGACTGTCAAGAGTTCCTAGCCTTGTATTACCGGAATGAAAACTTTTTATCCCAAATCCTGAGGACAGACGAAAATCTATTTACCAGAGAAGGCATTTTCAATCAGCATAATTTACATAATTATGCTGTTGAAAATCCTCACTCGGTGAGGGAAAAAAGTTTTCAGTCACGGTGGAAAGTGAACGTGTGGGGAGGAATAGTGGGTGACCGAGTCCTACTTTCCCAGCTACCGGATTATGTGAATGTGAGTATTCATCAAGCCCGCATTCGCACACATACGACATCGAGGCGGCAAAATAATGATTTTTTTCCATTTTTGTTTTTCTTCAGGGTCAACAGTACCTCGTATTAAGCACGCAGACTCTTCCTGAAATGCTGGACGATGTACCACTTGCAGGTAGACCTCGGTGGTTCCAGCAGGATGGAGCACCCCCTCACTGTGCTCGAGACGTCACCACCTTTTTAAATGCTCAGTTCCCTGGACGTTGGTTCGGTCGTTATGGCCCACTTCACTGGCCTGCACGGTAAGATTACTCGAGAAAAATAAAGTGTTCCGGAAAATAATGAATTTCCATTGTCATTAGATCCCCGGACTTGACGCCGCTAGACTTCTTCCTTTGGGGCTATCTAAAGGACCAAGTCTACGAGACCGAGCCGGAGACCGTGGAGGAATTGGTGGCTCGACTGCATGCGGCCACTACCAATGTCAGTGCTGAGATGCTCCAACGAGTGAGGATGGATGTCCTTCGAAGGATTCATGCCTGCGTGGCTGCTGGAGGAGGCCATTTCCAGCACCTGCCAGCATGAGCTGCATTCACAATCGGCCCTTCTCAGGGCCATCAAAAATAAAACGTAGCGCAATAAAATAGTTTTGCTCTGGTTTCTTCCTCTTTGGTCATTAGGCCTGTCACCCATCTATCCACTTTCAAACTCCCCATTCTTATCCCCACTCTTCCAAAACAATTTCCAAAATCCAAAGAGGAAATTGATTTTTTTTTCCATTGTTTTTCTTTTCATGTCGGTTATTAGGCACGTCATCTATCCTCTCATCTACTCATAAACCCCCCATCTTCATCGCCGTGCGTCCAAAATCATTTCCAAAAGCAAAAAAAGAAATTAAAATTGAAATTATTATTTTTTTCTTTTGTTTTTCGTTTTTTCTTATGTCGGTTATGAGCACGTCCTCCACCTATCCTCCCATCGACTCACAAACCTCCAACCATTATCGCCGCGCGTTTAAAATAATTTCCAAAACGCCAAAAAAAAAATCAAAAGTTGAATTATTGTTTTATTTTTCATTTTTCTTATGTCGGTCATCGTCATGTCATCTATCAATCCTTCCATCCACTCATAAACCCCCCATCTTTATCACCGCGCGTCCAAAATCATTTCCAAAAGCGAAAAAGTAAATTAAAATTAAAATTATTATTTTTTTTTGTTTTTCGTTTTTTTTTTATGTCGGTTATGAGCTCGTCTTCCACCTATCCTCCCATCGACACACAAACCCCCCATCGTTATCACCGCGCGTCCAAAATCATTTCCAAAAGCGAAAAACAAAATGAAAATGAAAATTATTTTTTTTTCTTTTGTTTTTCTTTTTTTTTCATGTCGGTTATGAGCATGTATCCCACTTATCCTCCCATCGACTCACAAACCTCCCACTATTATCGCCGCACGTTCAAAATCATTTCCAAAACGCAAAAAAAAAATTAAAATTTCCATTATTGTTTTATTTTTCTTTTTTTTTTGTCGATAATTGTCACGTCCTCTATCAATCCTCTTATCCAGTCATAAACCTCCCATCTTTATAACCGCGCGTTCAAAAGCATTTCCAAAAGCAAGAAACGAAATTAAAATTAAAATTATTTTTTATTTCTTGGTTTTTTGTTTTTTTCCTCCATTTTTGGTTTTATTTTCATGTCGGTAATCAGTCACGTCATTCATCGATCCTCCTATCGACTCACAAACCTCCCATCTTTATCGCCGCGCGTCCAAAATCGTTTCCAAAACCCAAAAAAAGAAATTAAAATTGGAATCATTATTTTTTTTTCTTTGTTTTTCGTTTTTTTTAAATGTCAGTAATCACACACGTCGTTCATCTATCCTCTCGTCAACTCACAAACCTCCCATCTTTATCGCCGCGCGTCCAAAATC
The DNA here is from genome assembly GCF_001412515.2 of Diachasma alloeum. Classification (NCBI taxonomy): domain Eukaryota; kingdom Metazoa; phylum Arthropoda; class Insecta; order Hymenoptera; family Braconidae; genus Diachasma; species Diachasma alloeum. The sequence goes on along the minus strand of NW_021680344.1, from coordinate 82,205 downwards.
ATCTCTAAAACCCAAAACAACAAATTAAAATTGGAATTATTATTTTTTTCCTTTTGTTTTTTTATTTTTTCATGTTGGTAATCAGACACGTCATCCATCAATCCTCTCATCGACTCATAAACCTCTAATCTTTATCGCCGCGCGTCCAAAATCAATTCCAAAACCCAAAAAAGAAATTCAAATTGGAAGTATTATTTTTTTTCCTTCGTTTTTAGTTCTCTTTTCATGTCGGTAATCAGACACGTCATCCATCAATCCTCCCATCGACTCACAAACCTCCCATCTTCATCGCCGTGCTTCCAAAATCATTTCCAAAATCCAAAAAGCAAATTAAAATTGGAATTATTATTTTTTTTCTTTGTTTTTCTTTTTTTTTATGTCAGTAATCACACACATCATCCATCAATCCTCCCATCGACTTAAAAACCTCCCATCTTTATCGCCGCACTTCCNGGATTTCAAAATCCAACAGAAGGAGCAGAATGGTTCGTGAGCAATTTCCCGCATTGACACTCCCCCCCTGCAACCTCTCTCGATCATTAAGAAAATAATTGGGTAAAATGGGTTTGTTTGTCATCT
>NW_021680344.1:80976-81565 GCF_001412515.2 Diachasma alloeum | reverse complement strand
TTTTTCTTATGTCAGTAATCACACACGTCATTCATCTATCCTCCCATCAACTCACAAACCTCCCATCTTTATCGCCGCGCGTCCAAAATCATTTCTAAAACCCCAAAAAACAAATTAAAATTGGAATGATTTTTTTTTTGCTTTTGTTTTTTGTTTTTTTCCTCCGTTTTTGATTTTCTTTTCATGTTGGTAATCAGACACGTCATCCATCAATCCTCCCACCGACTCATAAACCTCCTATCTCCATCGCCGCGCGTCCAAAATCATTTCCAAAATCAAAAAAGGATATTAAAATTGGAGTTATAATTTTTTATTTTGTTTTTCGTTTTTTCTTTACCTCGGTAATCTGACACATCATCCATTTATCCTCTCATCAAATCACAACCATTTTTTTTTCATTGCTGCGCGTCCAAAATCATTTTCAAAAACCAGAAAACAAATAAAATTCGAATTATAATTTTTTTTCCTTTGTTTTTGGTTTTTTTCATGTCAGTAATCTGACAAGTCATTCATCAATCTTCCCATCGACTCACAACCTCTCCATCTTTATCGTCACGCGTCCAAAATATTTTCCAAAACTCAAAAAAGA
>NW_021680344.1:80351-80670 GCF_001412515.2 Diachasma alloeum | reverse complement strand
TCTGTGAGCCATTCCACAGATTGACTTCCCCCTCTCCCCCTCACACTCATTAGGAAAACAGTGGGGCAAAATAGGTTTGTTTGTCATTTCCAAAGTTCACACCACCCTCCTCCCCGCCATTAAACCCACAATAATGGATTTCAAAATTAAACAGAAGAGGCAGAATGGGTTCGCAAGCAATTTTCCGAGTTGACACCCCCTACCCCCCTCTCGCTCATAAAAAAAAAACAACAAATGGGGCAAATTGGGCCTGTTAGCTATTTCCCAAATTGACCCCTGATTATGGAAACCGTGGGGCGGAATAGGTTTGTTTATTATT
>NW_021680344.1:56840-80197 GCF_001412515.2 Diachasma alloeum | reverse complement strand
CCCCCCCCCCAAACCTATCTAATATTCATAATTGAAATAGAATAAAAAATATGCCTGCGACTGCTGACAGTTGACCGCCGACTCGATAATTTAACACTGGCGCCATCTCGCGACATTCTCCCAACTGAACTTCTTTACCACACAACACACCATCAATAATTGCTCCTAATTATACAAACTAACCTATTAATGGGTATTAATTGGGACCAATTGCTTGGCTATCAGCATTTAAATAATTTTTTGATTATATTCCAATCATTTTTGGCCCATTTTTCGCCTTAAAATGACATCCATGCACATCCATGCTACATCCATGCTACAACATGGATTCGCCAGGGCGAGTACTCGATTTAAAAGAAAAGATTTCTTATACAAAATCATTACGGGCGATGAAAAGTGGGTATTAGACGACAACCCTAAACGCAAAAAATCGTGGGTGAATCCCGGCGAACCATCGACGTCGACTCCGAAATCCAATTCCTATGCGAGAAAAGTGATGCTGAGTATATCTGGTGAGATATGAAGGTTGTGATATATTATGAGCTACTTAAACCTGGCCAAACTGTTACTGCGAAAGTTTATCAACAACAGCTTATTCATCTGAATGATGCATTGGAGCAAAAGAAGCCATATACTGGCAGCGGAAGTAGACAAGTGATTCTCCAACATGACAACGCTCGACCGCATGTCGCCAAAGCGACTAAGGATATTATCTGTGAATTAGAATGGGAGGTTCTCCCTCACGCGGCTTTCTCGCCTAATCTCGCTCCATCCGACTACCACCTATTTCGGTCTCTTCAACACCACCTAGCTGATGAGTACTTCAAAACAATCGACGAGGTCCGAAAAAGCATCGATGAATTTATTGAGTCAAAACCGCCAAGTTTCTTTCGCGAAGGAATTCGTCAGTTGCCAGTGCGGTGGAGTAAAGTCATCGAAAATAATGGGGAATATTTCGACCGTTAAATGTCTTTTTGTTTTTTTATAATAAACTCTAATTTTCATGAAAAAAAGCACCTTATTAATTTGTACATCTAATATGTGTCAGTTCCCTTTCGTGAGAAATTTGGACAATTGCATTAGAATCGTTAGGAAATGTGAATATAAGCATTCTGCATAAATGAATAAGAGAATAGAGTTTCATGAGGTGTTATAAAGAAATTTCCGGTCTATAAAAAAAATCTATGAATATATTTTATAAATACTCCAAGAATTTTTATAGAGATGGTTCTTATAATTTTTTTTTTTCGGTTTTCAGCTAAATTTTATATTTTGGATAACAAATCAATTTATTACGAATCGAAGAATGTTTCTAGACATCTTGGAGTCATTTTTCTCCTCATAGTTTGTTTTTCAGGTTTGATTCGGCACTCTACTTTTCAATTCGGCCCTATGTATGCAACTGTGGATTCTATACTGCACCACATTCACACTCTAATTAGGATCTTATTAGAGGGAAACACAGGGAATCGATTCCAATACAAGCAGTTACTCTATTAATAAATTTCCATTCTTCGGAGTCTCTAATATAGAAAATTCACCCAACGTCAGAGTCGAACTTGCAACTTTCTACACATTGACAGAAAAAATTAATTTTACCAAGAGAATTTCATTTGAACCAACTATCCTTTGGTTGTTAATTTTCAAATAAACATGATTTAAAGTGAATACCAGTTATTTCTTTTTGAGGTACATTTGATCGGGAGAAATCGAACTTCTCTAGAATTGAAGTTCCTTCTATTTGTCGCAATAAAGAGAGTATATGATTTCTTTCTGGCCAAAAGGTTGCTAACTCCAGAAATGCATTGGTTTACTCAAAAATCAAAATTATTCTCATGACTAAATACGTTGTTATCTCAATCAACACGATCATACGTTGTTCAAAGTAAATTATAATTGAAGTGAGCATTTGGTATGTCGAATCAAGATGTATATTGTTACGCGGAAAGAGCTTTGACATTGTAATAACATGTCATTGAGTTGAAAGAAGTTTATATTTCTTGACTAAAAAAAATCGCCTTAGTTTACAATAACGGAATGATAGATTACGGCAATTCAACACAAACTGTACGAAAAGCTCAATTTAAACATCGACTTCATTCAAGAAAACAACCTTCAATTCATTCCTCAATATAATCATCTCCTAGGTACGAATTTTTTATCAATTCATAAAATTTGAAAATTCCTTGACTGAAGATTATATTAGGTCAACAAAAAATAGAACTTTTCCATTTTTGTGGTGAATACATGTGACTTAACGCCAAGGACTGTTTTATTTGATTCAAGTAAATGTATCTCGAAAATAAATATTAGGTGTACAAATTAATAAGATGCTTTTTTTCATAATCACTTGTCTACTTCCCCTGCCAGTATATGGCCTCTTTTGTCGAATAGGCATTGGGTTTCGGAGTCGACGTCAATGGTTCGCCGGGATTCACCCACGATTTCTTGCGTTTAGGGTTGTCGTAAAACACCCACTTTTTATCGCCCGTAATGATTTTGTATAAGAAATCTTTTCTTTTAAATCGAGTGAACAGAGATAGCGCCGTCTCCAGTCGTCGCTCCTTATTTTCGGGGCTCAGATCATGAGGAAACCATCTATCCTCCTTTTGAATTTCGCCAAGTAGATGTAAGCGATGAGAAATGCATTGTTGAGTCACTCCGAGTTGTAGTGCAAGCTCTGTTTGGCTTTGAGCAAAATTTTCAGCCAAGAGTTCTTCATCGTCGAATTTTTGCGGTTGACCCGGCCGTTCTCGATTCGAAAGATACCACTTTTTACACGTTTTATGTGTTACAACGTTTTTTCCAAGAGCACTATCATTTGAGTAGCCTCGGCAGCATTTTTCTTTAATTGAAAAGCAAAAAGAATGCAGTGCCTCAAATGTTGCTTATCGACAGACATCGTGTTTACTACCATTTTTTAAGGTTATGTAAGAAGTATTTACTGCTTCGGTAACTGAATACTACCCCAACATACAAAATATTGAAATATTAACTTTTTGAACGCAATTATAAACCGCGAAATATAGGGGCACCTTATTAATTTCTACACTTAATAATTGATATTCACCGTATGATCTTATTTACTTGAAATTGATTTAAGTATATAATACTTATTCCAAGAAAGAAACATCTCAATAAAAATATTTTTTTTTTATCAGTGCATAGCAAATTCGTATTTAGCCCACTCGGCTACATGTATTGATAATTTCTGGATTACAATCTTACTGAAATTTCTCTACCTTTGAGCATCAATATTGAAGTTACAGGTTTTTATGGGTTCTATCGTCAAATTGTTGATTTTTGAAAATAGAAAACCAGTGACATTCCCGTCCAAGACTAAAGATATTACCGTTGGCCTTAGTTTTGAGGCTTTCGCGGCCATTATTAATGACATTATTGGCTTCCGGATGGATGCCGCGTTTGGTTTCAGCATTGCGCCGACGTTTCGCAAACATTGCAGTCTGCATCTTCAGGGCTATGAACTCCGATTCTGAGCTCCGATGTCTGGGGATTGTCCGTATGTCTTCCCCTGTGATGGTGGGGGAAGGGGGGTCAGCCAATCGTACATATAAGGACAACCCCCAGACATCGGAGCTGATAGCCCTGAAGATGAAGACTGCAATGTTTGCGAAACTTCGGCGCAATGTTGAAACCAAACGCGGCATCCATCCGGAAGCCAATAATGTCATATTACCGTTGGTTTACATCAGTCATAAGTCCGCATGATTTTTCAAATTATCGGATATTTCCTAAAAGTTGCGCTGTTGAGTAACATATGCATCAAGTTTGACAGCATCAAAATCGCGAGCGCGTGTGAGACCATCTTGCATGTTCCATATTTTGAGCCAATCTGCCCGCCCGTGTTGTTGAACATGAGGGGTATTCGGTGGATTATTCTCTCTGTTACAATCTCGATTAATAGTGACTGAGATTTTACTTTTTTTTGTTCACAGATTTTTACAAATGTCACTGCTCTTTGATATTTCTGCAATAGGGAACTTGCATGAATGTTTTTCAATTTCCTAATCTTAAGATTGGGACCTAAATAATTCGTTTTTCATACGCAATCGTTTGAAATGTTGCTGATTAATTAATAATTAATTGTTAAAAGTTGAAAATTTCGAATGCTTTGAAATTGCTAATGACGTTACACAGACGGTCGAGCATTGGACCAATCAAAGAATGACTCGAGTCGACCTAACCCAATCTTGAAGTACGCCTCGGCCAATGGAGGGCGACAACTCCCCACTCCCTTCTTTTTCGACCAATGAAGCATATGCGATCATTACCTGATGGTCTTCGTGACGTCATGACTTCTCCATAATTCTCGCCGTCGATAAGTCAATATTTCTCCATAATTTTCGCTGTTTAGCTATCCATATGTTGCGAGAAATGTGTAAATAGGAGAATTAGGAAGAATTGAGCTTCATGCAAGTTTCCTATTAACGTAGGTTAAAATTCAATGAAAAACGTTTGTTTATTATTTTGCAACAACCGTGGTATCACCGAAAATTATCGATATCATACACACCACGTGATGTCACATCGTGTGCTCCCATTGATCGAGATTCGAATGAAGGGAATAATCAGTAGTAATATCACTAGTGCTTCAAAAATATTCGATTAATTTTGAAGCACGAGTGGTATTTGACGGATTATTTTTCCGCTCGGATTTCGGCCAAGCAGAGTGCAGTGAACAGCATCCGGATATATTTACACAGCCGTACATTTACGACCCACTTTTTTCTTTATCTGTCACACAGAATATTAAACGTGAAATGTGTTGAAAGATGAGAAACATTTGAAAAGCTACTAGTGAATTTCCATCGGAAATTTTTTAGAAATTTCCGAAATAAAACTGTTTGAGAGCCTCAAATACTGCGCTCTGATTGGCTGAAATCCGAGTCGGAAAAATAATCTAAGAAATAATTTTATCATCACGTTTTACGTAGGCTGATATTTGACGTACGAAACCCCACTTCACACGCATTGTATTGAAAAATAGGGTTCGATGATCGTTGGAAAAGTGTTTTTTGACTTGCGTGCAGTTCATTCAACTCTATCGTGGGAGGCGAAACAGTAGATTTCATCATTGGGTTCACAAAGCATTTCCGGACAAAGGCTAGGATTATAATCCCATTCGTCAGAAATTACTTTGTGGACCGCGTAGTGGAAACTATTCTATGTTACGGGGCCGTAACATAAAACGATTATTCGCACTCGTATCGAAATATACTATATGAATACTCAGAGTATTCTTACAAGAAAAAATATATAAAAATCTATGAATTGATTATCCAGAATATTCTAGAGAATCCTATTTCTATAGACATCATCCTTATGAATGCATTACCTACGAAAACTGTTTGAAATCCTGATAAAATAGAATTACGGAATTAAGGATTTTTCCAACCATAAAAATGGAAATTATTTCATTTTTGGTGTGAAAAATTCAAATATTCTTGGATAATTCACCTCTTTCTTCTTCCGTGATCACTTAATTATAAAATTTACACTACAACAAAAGAAAAAAAACAAATGCCCAAAATGGTTTGAATCCACGGGATGGAGATGAGGTGGGTGGGAGTTAATGGACGAAAAAATAAATAAAACAAACCTGAAGTAATTGTGATGTGCGTCCTATATGGAGGAGTGGAGGAAGCTTTTTTATGTCGGTCAGTGCGCCTGGTTACCTACACACAGCACAAACGTTCTCCAAACGACACTCTACAAATTTATTTCTATTGTTTTCGATAAAAAAGCCATGCCGCATTGTAAGAATCGTTCTCGATTCTTCTAATGTATATTTTTTTTAATGAAGTCTCATGGGTCATTATGTTGAATGTCTATTTTTATTGTATTTCTACACGAAATTCTGATAGCTTTTATAAGGAAGAGAAAAACACAGGAATGCCACAATATAAAGACAATGGAAGAGAATGTGATGAAATAAATAAATAATATTTTTCTTCGGTTTTCAGACACTCGGTCCCTCATGCTGGCACTCTTGGGAGACTTGATACAACACGAATCATGCACTTTCTTTTTCAAATTGCTGTTTTTGGATAATTTAATCTTTTAGCCTCATACCAGCCACCATTTTACTCTTCTCCATCACTTGCTTCGCTAAGATCTGATTGAGTTGAAGAATGTGGTCCCTTTGCCGCTTCTCCTCGGCTACTTTCTTTTTCAAAGTATTGGATTTTTCGATGTCAACATTTTCATCTGTATAACAAAAATAAATTGGGGGAATTTGTTCAATCCAACATTTGTAGGTGTGAAGATGAGATAAGTGCAGGCACTGCGGAGATGAAACCCCTTGTTTTCAAAAATATTTTATGAATGAATTGTAAAAAATCTTTAAATCAGCTCTAATGAAGGGATTTAGATAATAATAGATTTGTAACTAAAGGGGAGACTACTATGAGTTTTAAAAGTTGCGGGCGATTGGAGTGATATTTCTCATGCATTGCAGATCGATTATATGTATATATATATTGTGATGAAATTTTGAGAAATTCCGCCACCTGTACACGACTTCATCGTAGAATTTCGAATAAAAATGTGAAGAGTGGGTATGTATAGAGTGATTTCTGTGATCTTACGAGACAGAGTTGCGATTTTTCCATTCTAAAAGTTAGCACCCCTATCCAAGGGTGATGCAACACCCCATTCTAACTTCAGCTCACGGGGACCAGCCATCAGGAACCTCAAGATACTAGCCTCGCGGGAAAAATTAACGTTTGATTCAAATAAAATTCAAAAATAAATAATAAAAAGTGTCGATTCACATTAAAAATGATAAGTGATCAAATATCCGAGTAAATTGAAAATAAATGATTCGTTGCCTCCAAAATGTTTGTTACCTACGCGGTTTGTTTCGGAATTTATGGGGTTGAATTTAGGTTATTACAGTTTAGAGTAAATTTACAGATAATTGTATTTATTGTTTCGGTTCATTTATGATAAATTCTTCGCAAATCCTGAGAGGCGAAGATCCACCGTGGTTCAGATCTGATAAACCGAGCTTCCCGGTGAGATCTCGTTGAGTCCACGTTGCTGATCACTGAAGTTGAGATGAAATACTCATGCTCCCCGGCTGAAGCACTTCGTGGAGCTGTTGGAGTCACCACTACGGCTGGAAGGCCATGCAGGTGAACCTAGTCCACTTATCTGCATGAATTGCCATGGACTACCTTCAGGTTTACGGTTTTGTTATCGGTGATTTCCCAATAGCTCCCGGGAGAGTGACAGCGACGATAAAGTGCACTCACTCCTGTGAAACGTGCATTCGCGAGAAAGGAAGGCGAACAGCTGCCCAGAAATCCCCCATTCCGAGTCTCGTTTCATTACCAACAACTAATTAGAGTTAATATCCTCTTAATTAAATTTCTGATTAAGAATTACGGCTTAACGCCGAAGTACGTCAAAATTACGCTTGAATCAAACTCCCCGCGCGCTAGTCCACATATATGGGCCCCCGGCGACAGCCAGACGGCGCGCCAGTCGCGCCCACCGGCGATGAACATCTGCCCGTCAAACGAGGTGTTAGTCGAAAAACTACTGCGGAGAAGACCCCCTCGAGACGAGTGACAGGATCCAGAGAGTTGGTGAGGGATCATCGCAGATGTCCAACACGAGGAGAAATAGTAAGCCTACATCCTTTCACCATGTGCACTCTCTCTCAAGGAGAGAAGTGCATTTTTCCACAGTGGGCTCCATAGATAACCCCCTGCGAAGATTGTACCGGTCCTCAGAAATGACTGACGCTGAGATGCATTCCCAGCTACCAAACACTCCCCTGGATGAGCTGATAAGTGCACCAACTGAGTGCATAAAACTCTCGTCTAGATCCCTGATCCTCTCCCTAGAGATGACACTCCCAGTCAACCCATTGTTGCAATGAAGACGAAGTCCAGGGCCGGCACGAGAGGATGCACATACTTCACGCCTTGTCGTGAAGTCATCGTACCTCTTGGACCACAAAGAGGACTTTGTAGGACCATCAGTGCACCACAGAAGTGCATAAGTCGTCCACAAGGATCTTCGGAACATGTGGGAAAGTTTCTGTATTATCTCTAGTGGGAAAAGGGTAATAAAACGTGTATAAAAGTGCACACATGCTCTCCAATTTCTGTGGGTGAAGCTGTAGTGCACCCGGTGGGTTAAATCGTCACTTGAACGAATTGAAGCCTCAAATTCTAATTCTCTTAGAATTCTTTAATGCTTATAGGAGGTTAGGCGGTGTTTAAGGTGAATTTGAGAGTGAATTTCTGTGGTTCCCGGTAGCTTAGTCGGTAAGAGTGCCCGGCGCGTATCTGGGAGACCCGGGTTCGATTCCCGGCTGGGTGAAGCGGAAATTTTTCCTCTCTAAATTCTAATTCTCTTAGAATTTTTTTTTTGCTCTTCTAGTTCAGTATGATCGTGAGTTCCAGGAATTTCCCGTGACGCCACGAAGCTCTCAATGGGGAATGGATACGTCCATGGGGCAAAATGGTACTTTTGAGTGGTACTCTTGTTCCCCGCGTCCTTCCCATCAAATGCCTTTTCATCTCCGTCGATTAATTCACCGTCATATCGTCATGTGGGAGTATTATTTGCCTACAGATCCTCCAGCACTTCAGATTCTGTGATGCGGAGCGATCGGTGGCATGAATTCTCCAAAACCTCCTATTCCCCTTCGCGCAAATCTCTCGTAATAATTACTCGACTACTCTCACTCTCAATAGATAATTTTTGTTAAATGGAAATTAGAGTTTTTGAGATTGTATTTGAATCATGTGGATAAATTAAATGCCAGATATTTTTCCCATTTAATCAAAGTCTCTCTATCGCTTGAATTTCCCAATTTTATAGAGAATCAAGGGAATTTTGACTCGATTCTTTCTGACTGGATTTCTCGTTGTTTCGTTATATCTGCGACCCCTTTTCTAAGACCGAGCGACCGAATCCACCCCGCTCTCCGAATTTTCTCCCGAGTTAGCTAGGCATAATTCCGCAACCTTTCCCTCTGATTTTTTCCAACCTCCAGTTATATATTTTTGATTTTTCTCTTTTCGTTCATTATGGTTACGGTTGCGGTTTCGTTGATTTCGTGTTGTCAAACATCGACTGGTGCCCAACGACAGTTTCTCATGAGAGTAACTGACAGTTTTATGGTTTTGGTTTTGGAGGATTTTGGGAAAGTTGAAGCGGGAGAGGTCGAAGGTGACAAACTCCGGCTGTCTTCGTGCAAGGATTTTCGTTGCGGATGGAGGACTTTCGATTTTGTTTGGTTCATTGGGAAATCGCCGTTAATATATATATATATATGTATATATATATATATATATATATTATTTTAGAATTTTGATTTCATTTTTTTTTGTTTTGGTTCAGAATTTTGTACGTTAGATTCATCCATTCGGTGAACCATTAAGGTTTCGTAACCCTGGAGATTTTGAAGTATTTAATTTCGGTTACGATTGGACTCTCGTTGGATGGTATTTAACTTAGATAATTTCGAAGGACATTGAACGTGAGTTACTGTGTGTCTCGTGACCTTGGTTCGTTTCGCTGGCCTGATGTCTTGAGTTTACGTATTCGTTTTGGACAGCTAGCTTTACTTGTCACGGAGACTAATTTTTGGGTTTCGATCGTTCAGTGTCGTTTAATCTACATGAGTATTGACGATATTTCGATTCTGATTTTTTATGATTCTTCTGACATTGTTTTTGACTTTTGATTTGTTTTTTTTTTACTTTTGGATAATTAGATCTTTCAATTTGATTATCAGAATTGGTTTTGAGTAATTTGACTAAGTGTGCACTTTCTGATTTTTGTTAAAAGAATCTTTTATTATTTTGATGATTGTAGAGTTATTTGATTTTGGAGTCATATGATTGTTGATCGGTTGAAACAACCAAATAGGGGGTTTTCAATTAATTAATCTTGAAATGTATCGAGTCATTTAAATTTTATTAAATACTGTGATTTTTCCCCGGCAATTCTGAGTTTAATTTATTTGTTTTGTTCACCTAGTCACATCTCTAGTCTAAGCTCTTTCAGGAACCGATACACGTCTCTTCGTCTGGAGCTAGTGGGAGACCGTTTCGAGCTTAGGGCTAGTTTGATTTTGTTTCTTTCGTTCCAGTGGTCGTTCTGGCAATAACGACCTGGCGCTCAACTTTTTGTCGTTTTAGTTTCTACGTGAGTGCCAGAGGGCTGCGTATTGGACCGAGGGGTTCCGTGAACCTTGGAAATTACATCACAATATATATGAATAATTAATGCAAACAATCTATTGTTTACTATTCGTTTGCTCCAAACATGCTTAAAGTGTTAAAAATCTTATTCCAATAGTCCGCGACTTTTAAAACTGATAGCAGTCTCCCCCTAAGGAGGTAAAATAAAGGAGCCGTTCCGGCGTGCGGAATGTTAATCCCGCGGGTAAGGTTCCTTTACTTTACCATTAGAACCGTATTTTTCAGATTCAGATTTTCCTAAAATGAAATGTGTATTTTGCGCCCGCTGGGGTGAAAACTTAATTCCATAGAAATTATTTAGCGCATAGCTCAAAAACTACTGGGCTCAGAAAAAACTGACATAGTTGTTTGTGAATGATGGAAATCTGTTCAAAAAAGGTTTTCTCCTAGGCGTCTCCAAAGTTCTCGTTTTTGAAAACATATCAAATAAACTGTTACAAGTGCAAATCCATTTTGCACTTATCTACTTTTCCTGAATTCTTGAAATTTCAGGAGGAAAATAATTACCATCTCCTTCTGGTGTAGTTACCGTCGTCTCAGACAACATTTTCCTTATGGCATCAGCTTTTTTTAATCTCTGCTTTTTCTCCTCAGCTGATAATTCTGGAGTCTGAACGAAGAATGGAGAAAAAATTAATTTGCTGAACTGGAATTGATTACACAGTCCGACAAAATTTCGACCTTGGCTCTCCCAGAGATGAAATTGCCCGCGTTAGAAAGATTAAATTCCGCAGATTCTGAATCCGTCGTAAAAGACGTAAAACCGTTAAATTGTAAATTCAATAAAAAAATAACGCGTGCACCAATTGGACTGCAATAAAATTTGTAGAAATGAGGGAATCGAGATTTGTAAATAGACGGACAGTTTTCCGTAATTGAAATACGGGATAATTTGCAAAAAATTCAGGAAATAGCGGTTCTTCTACAACATTTTGTTTCTCCATAGTGAGATAATCATGAGTAGGCCCATCACGTTGAAACCAATGCTTTGATTTGTCTCGACTATCCCAAAGATACAAGAAACAGCAATTCTTGGTCCAACCCAGCTGTAGTCCCAAGACGAGGTCCACTATTTTCAGGTCTGCCGAGATGCGCCATTTATTATGTGTACAAATTACTAAGGTGCCCCTATATTTCGCGGTTTATAATTGCATTAAAAAACTTAATATTTCAATATTTTGTGTATTGGTAGTATTCAGTTACCGAAGCAGTAAATACTTCTTACATAACCTTAAAAAATAGTACTAAACACGATGTCTGTCGATAAGCAACATTTTAGGCACTGCATTCTTTTTGCATTTCAATTGAAGAAAAATGCTGCCGAGGCTACTCAAATGATTTGTAGTGCTCTTGGAAAAAACACTGTAACACATATAACGTATAAAAAGTGGTACCAGAGGTTTAGAGACGGAGATTTCGATCTTTCGGATCGAGCGACGACTGGAGACGGCGCCATCTCTGTTCACTCGATTTAAAAGAAAAGATTTCTTATACAAAATCATTACGGGCGATGAAAAGTGGGTGTTATACGACAACCCTAAACACAAAAAATCGTGGATGAATCCCGGCGAACCATCGACGTCGACTCCGAAACCCAATGTCTATGCGAGAAAAGTGATGCTGAGTATCTGGTGGGATATGAAGGGTGTGATATATTATGAGCTACTTAAACCTGGCCAAACTGTTACTGCGAAGGTTTATCAACAACAGCTTATTCATTTGAATGATGCATTGAAGCAAAAGAGGCCATATACTGGCAGCGGAAGTAGACAAGTGATTCTCCAACATAACAACGCTCGACCGCATGTCGCCAAAGCGACTAAGGATATTATCTGTGAATTAGGAGGGAAGGTTCTCCCTCACGGGGCTTACTCGCCTGATCTCGTCCCATCCGACTACCATCTATTTTGGTCACTTCAACAACCACTTAGCTGATGAGCACTTCAAAACAATCGACGAGGTCCGAAAAAGCATGGATGAATTTATTGAGTCAAAACCGCCAAGTTTCTTTCGCGACGGAATTCGTCAGTTACCAGTGAGGTGGAGTAAAGTCATCGAAAATAATGGCGAATATTTCGACCGTTAAATGTCTTTTTGTTTTTTCATAATAAACACTGATTTTCATGAAAAAAAGCACCTTATTAATTTGTACACCTAATATAATATTTATACCCAATTTTTTCGAACATAAACTCAACATTTTCGTGATTTTCTTTCAAGGTGGTAGAGTAGCCGATGGGTAGTGATGGATAAATATTACCAATGTACAGCAAGACTGCCTTCAAGCTAGATGTCGATGAGTCGACGAACAATCACCATTTGTCTGGGTCGTGTTCTATCCCCATACTCTTCATCAACTCATCAATATCGAAGCAGTAATATAGCTCAGGCTCTTCTTTGAAGAATTGGTGCAAGTGTGACTCACGGTTACGGTATTTTGTGATGCGAACCCCGGATTCACAAAGATTCATCTCTTTCAAGCGCGATGCTAAAAATTCTGAATTCTCCTTAGTCAGCTTCATGTTTTTGATTAAATTGTCTAGACCGTCTTGATTGAAGAAAATTGGTTCGTTTCGAGTCTTTGCGCTTGATGGGGTCTCGTAAGTAGCATCAACATGATCTTCGATGGATTCTCCCGATTTTTTCTCTGTCTGTACTTCTACAGGTGACTGAGCTGAAGTTCCTGGGATCCCGCGATCAACTACCGGTAAATCCACGGACGATACCTTTGTGTAAGTGATTTTATCCTTATCTTTTCTTGCGTATCGGCGGAAGTCATTCAGGCAAAAATGACAGTCACTCAAGTGATCTCTCGATTCTCCAAATGGCTGGAGTGATAAATGTTGATTTTTTTACAGTCAGTAACAAATTCTGTGAGTTGTTGGTAACAAGATAAGCAACATCGATGAGGAGTTCATGATTTCTCCAAGTTCATCATTGGGCGATTGAAGCATTTTTTGTATGCAGCTTTGGCTAAATCCGTAATATTCCTCCATTGTGGTTTAGGCATGTACTTGGCACAGACGAAGCAGCAAAAATCAGGAGAAATTGTACAATTGCGGGGCATGATTGCGGTTTTTATTGACACGTTAAATGGAAAAACTGCTGTCAATGAGCAATTCAAGCTCTCATTTGTTAAATAAAATATAGAATACGAAGTTGAGTGGAGCCTGCAAAGCTACATCTTAAAATTAATTATTCTACTTTATTTTGATAAATGAAGTTATATAGGAAAAGAAATATGTAGGCAAGAATTCCCGGGAAGATCATGAGCCGGAGCGCAGAAAACAATTCTAACAGTTGCTGGGTATTCAGAATCCACTGAAGAAGACAAAAGTTTTGATGAGACCGGCGATGGAGAGGACATTACTCGAGGATTCGAGATTTTCTAGAGGAGGACTCGGTGGGGAAGAATGTGGAGAAGAAGATGTAGTGCAACCAGTGTCATCATCTCCATTGAGAAGCATCAATTCTTGTGAACAAACGGTGCGTTAGGGTTGAGACGTCTCGCCTCCAATTGGCTATCTCTCAACGCGATGGAAATGCACCAAGTTGAATACCCTTTCAGAAATAAAACTAATTAACATTCTTCATATCGATTGACATGATTTTCATCTCATACTGATAGAGGCAGTACCTGGATGTAAAGAATGCTATTATCCACCAATTGCGCGCCACATAAGTCCATTCTAGTTGCAATACCAGCATAACTCATTCTCCCAGAGATCAGGCTGAGTCTTGCCACGAGCAGCAAGATTCCTCATCGGCTCAAGTTAAGCAATCGCTAGCACAACAGGTGGTATAGTCCAATTGATTGACTTTACATTAAAACTGTTTAAACTGAGTGGATAACCCTCAAAACTTCAGACCTTTGATCAATGATTTTTTTTGAGGATTAAATGTAATTTTCAATGCCTACTTCCTGAATTTTTTGCAAATTATCCCGTGTTTCAATTACAGCAAACTGTCCGTCCATTTACAAATCT
Source organism: Diachasma alloeum (assembly GCF_001412515.2). Lineage (NCBI taxonomy): Eukaryota > Metazoa > Arthropoda > Insecta > Hymenoptera > Braconidae > Diachasma > Diachasma alloeum. The sequence goes on along the minus strand of NW_021680344.1, from coordinate 65,964 downwards.
CGATTCCCTCATTTCATCAAATTTTATTTCAGTCCAATTGGTGCACGCGTAATTTTTTTATTGAGTTTACAATTTAACGGTTTTACGGCTTTTTGGGAACTTTAACTTTTTTTTCTCCAAAACTAGAAGGCCTAGCGAAATTTTGTCGACGGATTCAGAATCTGCAGAATTTAATCTTTCTAACGCCTGCAATTTCATCACTGGGAGAGCCAGAGTCGAAATTTTGTCGGACCGTGTTATCGTACATCTATTTATTCGTTAAATTAATTCCAGAAAAACATGTTAATGAATTTGTGATTGCCATTGTCATCGAGTTAATTGAAGAAATTTTTCATAATAACTACCTGTTCAGGAATATATCTCTCAGGAATAAATATTTTATTTGGCGTTCCTAGGAGTTGATCAATAGTACTCTCATTATACTTGAGTTCCTTATGACTCAGAGTAGACCTCACAACATCAGGGGCGTTGATTCTGGGTCGTAGAGCCCTCTCCATATCCAAATCATCTCTAGCTCTCCCCATACCCTGTGAATCAAAGAAGAAAATATTTTGAAATTCATTTCCATTGAAATCAAACAAACCAACCCAAGTGCAATCGGAAGAGAAGGCTAGAGGACGTACAGAGGAAAAAATCGAAACCAAAACAATTGAATGTGTAAAATCAGCAGAGGGTTGAGAAAATGCTTTGAGTCAACATATCACATCTGCATAATTACAGAAGAATCCAAGGGACCTTTTTAAAAAATAAACATGTTTTTTTCAAAGGAATTTCTTTAACAATTTCATCAGGAATAATTCATTACCGACGTAATTGATCATTCAACCGGATAAATTCATCATTGTTGAACTTGAAATCCACATCAATTATGCAATCTTAGTAATTGTCGGCTTTATAGCATAGTGTAAAAATATCTATTCTGTAGCCCATACAAATTATTTCAAGAGAGGTTTATTGATTTCTTAAAAAGCACATATTAACAAGATGATTAAACATTCCACAAGGTGAGTCCATCAAAGTTAAGCTTGAATCCTGCATTGTTTATGTAATTAGCTTGGAAATGCGTGCTTTAAGATGAAATTTCAAAGGAGTTTTTGTTATAGCTGAAACAGTTCGCTATGAAGATATTTATTAATGAGTAGGGGGCTGTGTCCCATATTCGCTCCGCTCGCCAACCCCCATATGACCCCCATGACCCAGATTTGACCCTTAATCGAACCTTTGTGATCCTTAGTTTCTGATCATTGGTTTTTGACCCCTATGTTTCTTTATGGCACGCCGTGCAATAAGTCGAGTCTATCGCACGCTACGCTTCGCGCAGCGTGCTTTAAACTCGATTTCTGCACAATGTGGCATAAAATAGTATAGACCACTCGGACATAAACCTCGTTTTCAACGAATGTGAATACAGACCTCGCCTTCGGCTCGGCCTGTAAACTTCACATTCGTCGAAAACGAAATTTGTGCCCTTGTACTCTAATGTACTATATTTGGATCATTACTCTGATCCTTGTGACTCTCAATCTGACATATGTTAACCTAGCAGGCAAAAGTAGCAGAATCGAATTCTCAATATTGGACAATTTGCAGCTTATTATGAGCTAATTTTATATGCCTTCACAAATTTCTTTGCTAAAACCGTTTTTGAAAAAAATGTGTCTCTGCTACCTTTTTTGTAAGTTAGCAGAAAAATTATTTAAAAAATCAATAGAATTTGATTTTTGATATCGAATAATTTAAAGCTAATTAAGAGCTAATTTTCTACGTTTTCAAAAAATTATCAGCTAACCCAGTTTTTGGAAAAACGGCGTTAATGCTAGCTTACTACAAGTTGGCAGATAAAATGATAAAAAAATGAATAAAATTTCGTTTTCGATATGGGATAATTTAGAGCTCATTAGCAGCTATTTTTTGATGTTTCAAAAAATTGAAAAAAAAAATTTTTTTCAAAAAAAATTTTTTTTTTTATTTTCTTTTTTTTTCCACAAAACGACGCATTTATATACTTCTGACCAAAATATAGAAATGAACTAAATCTCATTTATAAAAGTGGCAAAAATCAGTTCGCACATTGGATAATTGAAAAATCATTACGAAACCATGTAATGAATACGTGTTCGTAGGAATACGTCGGTTATTTGTTGAATACAATATGACGTATTATGAATAATATGTTACATTAAATTTATAATGTGGGACGATGAGAAAAAAAATATGATTTCTTTCTCATCGTGCAGGAGCAGAGCTCAGCACTCTCACGGTGCCATCTGAGTCCAGCTTCTCGGTAAAGAAGCTGTTTGAATGTTCTAGTTGTGTGTCAATGATGGCACTTAATTGTCTTAGTGTTTCGGGACTGTGAGACTGCTTGCTCTGCAATTTTAGGTTTTGAGCATTTTACAAAGACTCTGGAATAGGGGAGAGAGTACGATCAGGAGCGAAGTGGAGCGGATCTCCAAGCTCATAAGTCTAAGTCCGATCTCTTAATAACGCGTTTACCGAACCCATCAATAACAGTGTCGTGTATCATAGTTAGTAGTTGAGTTAAATATACCATAGTTTTACCAGTTAATCGTGTATTTATCTTCGCTACAATACCTTCCAATTCCCTTATCATTCCCAACTTGAGTGAATCCCACGCGATAGTTAGCCGGTCAACATAGGGTACGACGGCCCTAGGAAAGGAAAGCTTATTTCTATTTGTGACTAGTCCCTGGGACTAGTCACAAATAGAAATAAGCTTTCCACCCAGGATTAATGTGGTGGGTGATCTAACTCAAAACGTCACAATGGCGCCCGACGTGGGGCACTCATTTCGGGGAATGGAATGCGAGAACTAAAGTTTTGTGAACATTTTTATGTGACGTGCGGTGGGAACTGAAGGATTATCGGGAAAAATTAAGTGAGTTCGGTATAATGCGCGAAAGAGTCCGAGAACCGGATACTGGTGAATCCGACATTGCTGTGGAATAATCTGGAATTAGTGATTTTACATATCGGAAGTCCTCAGTGACTTTGTTGAAGTATCGAGGGTCATCATCTGGAATAAGGATTCCAGAGACACGGGGTATTGGGTCAGCAAAGGTACAGCTCGACCCAGTACGCGACTGAAGAAAAGTCGCTAACCCAGGGATACGACAGAAATATTCTGTCGACAAGGGACGCTACAGTAGCGATCCAAGAGTTTTGATGACAAAAAAATCACATTCCACAACGATTGCCATGCAATCGAATGTTTTCACCAGCTATGGAAATTGGACATCATCGTACTTCTCCTCAACCGTCATGAGGGATGATCAAGAGTTCCGAGAAGGTCGGAGCATGATATCAGATACGTTGAGTACTTCTGACGAGTATCGCATGATGTACACACCATGGGATACTGCAAAAGCTTCAAAATATCCGCCATATGCAGGTTCAATCATTAGAAATACATCTACATCTTGGGAGTCTGGGACTCCAACACAACAAATCAACAAGGTCAACCCTCCAGTTCGAATAATGCAAGGTGCAAGTATGACCGACCATTGGGATCAAATTTATGGGCGACGCTGGCAACAATCTCTCACTAAGACTGTCGAGAAACCGGCGCCGCAGACATCCAAATACGATAAAATCGCAGAAGACATGGTTGAAAAATATTCGGATATTTATGTTAGTGGACCTGCACTAGTCTATGGAGACGAGGAAGGTTCGGAGACAAGGCATCAGTTACTCGATCCAGGAGGAATGCGAGCATCAGTTGATGTCTCAGCTGTCGAAGCTATAGTCGATCGACAGGCCCCACCTGATTCACCTTTCGGATTGAGTGAAAAACCCTCACCACTATCAACTATTGCGACCATCAATTTCGGAATAAGTGGAGAAAGAGTATCTTCATTAGATGATCGCTATGAACAACTTGCAGAAATAGCGGAGCGAGGCAACCCAGAGATAAGGCGCTGGCAACCTGACCCAGGCGACGCATCGCCGTCAGCTGACCTCCATGTGGCCGAGACCGAAGCAAGAGAATCGAGACCTCGAGGCAGTGAGGAAATGGTTGAGTGCAATGGAAAAATAGGGGGAGTTGCAGTTCCCAATATGAACAGTGNTATTTAAAAAAGAACTTCAGCAAACAGTGAAATCCCATCCGGAGAATGCAATCTTTGGAAGTGTGGCGAGTGCCGACCACTGGCCGATAACGCGTTGGTCATTTGATCCTGGAGGAATATCAGCACTAACTGACCGGAGTGCAGCCAAACCAACAGCTGATGTACGCCCTTCATCCGATTCTTACTCTCAATGAGATGACAGTATATCGGTCATATGGATTGAGGATGGTGAATCACCGAGACCAACGAAGTGTCAAGGTTCTCAGAGGACGACGCCCGGCTACATGATCGCAGGAGATCATTTTCATCAGCTGACCGATAACGAACCAGCGACAGTACAGGAAAGTCATCCAGGTGACTCTCATCAAAATCGGCGAGAAGGAACGAGACAACGACGGATCTGTGGAGAAGAATTCAAAGTGCTGGAGACTCTCCACATCCGATTACTCAGGAGAGTAATTTCTGGCCTAGTGGGGGAGGGATACTGTATCAAAAATGATAAGTAGAAAAAATTCATAACTTAAATTATCTTGCCTTCCGCTCTAAAAAGGATAGAATATTTCAGTATTCATAATCACAAATGGAACGTACACAGCTGGAGGTCCTCAGGAACAAAAAAAAAAAAAAAATATGTATAGTTTAGTCTCTTTCTTATATTATTATGTCATGCGGTCAAAAGAGTTCAAATAGGAAGAGATTCCTCTTCANGGAGGTCCTCAGGAACAAAAAAAAAAAGAAAATATGTATAGTTTAGTCTCTTTCTTATATTATTATGTCATGCGGTCAAAAGAGTTCAAATAGGAAGAGATTCCTCTTCAACAGTTTTATTTAGCATTTCTCTGGAAAACAGGAAGATTTGTAGAATCAAATTATTGAATGAGCTAAATGGTTTCTACGTTTTTGAATGAATTATCAGTTTTGGGAACACGAGTCTGGGTGCTATTGATTGAAGGATTAGACAAATATAAATGTATATTTTCCTTTTTCTTTTGGATAATCGTAGAAATAGATTCCATTTCGTTTCATGGACCAGAATCTCTTGGAAGCAATAGAGCTAAATTCATTGCGAACCGGAAATATGTAGAGTTCAGCTGCATGATTGGAATGGAGGCTGAAAAATTACAATTTACACATACCAGGTCAGAGAAGAGAATGTGTATTAGAGAGAGGGATGCATTATAATCTATCGCCTGATATTGGGCCCGATAATTTGTAACTTTTTGTATGAAAACAAAATTTTTGTAAAGGTTCGGTCGATCAGGGTTACTTTTATCAATGTTTCCTTTCACAAAAAGGAATTTAAATAGGCTATTTAAGTCCGTGCAACTTACTTGCACTCTACTTGGAAAACCTAGCCAGGATAAGTGCTCCTCAAGCATGGGATTTGGTTTTGATAGCTCTTCAGGCATAAGATGAGGCCCATAAGGCACAGACATGTGTGAAGTCTTTTGATTTGATTACTATTGTGACCTAGATGTTGTCTAGGGTAACAATAGTTTAATTAGGGGAGTGTGACGTATTGTCATTAATACGCCGGTTATTTGTTGAATACAATGTGACGTATTATGAATAATACGTTACATTAAATTTATAATGTGGGACGATGAGAAAAGAAATATGATTTCTTTCTCATCGTGCAGGAGCAGAGCTCAGCACTCTCACGGTGCCATCTGAGTCCAGCTTCTCGGTAAAGAAGCTGTTTAACTGTTCTAGTTGTGTGTCAATGATGGCACTTAATTGTCTTAGTGTTTCGGGACCGTGAGACTGCTTGCTCTGCAATTTTAGGTTTTGAGCATTTTACAAAGACTCTGGAATAGGGCAGAGTACGATCGGGAGCGAAGTGGAGCGGATCTCCAAGCTCATAAGTCCAAGTCCGATCTCTTAATAACGCGTTTATGGAACCCATCAATAACACTGTCGTGTATCGTAGTTAGTAGTTGAGTTAAATATACCATACTTTTACCAGTTAATCGTGTATTTATCTTCGCTACAATACCTTCCAATTCCCTTATCATTCCCAACTTGAGTGAATCCCACGCGACAGTTAGCCGGTCAACATAGGGTACGACGGCCCTAGGAAAGGAAAGCTTATATCTATTTGTGACTAGTCCCAGGGACTAGTCACATGTTAGATCACCCAGGATTAATGCGGTGGGTGATCTAACTCATAACGTCACAGATGATTTGTTAGAATTCCAAAAGTTTTCATCTTTATGTCGTTCGGAAAACAATAGCATTGCGGCTTATTATGAGCTAATTTTATATGCATCTAAAAAATTTTCTGCTAATGCCGTTTAAAAAAAAACGTATTTATGCTAGCTTTTTTGTAAGTCAGCACAACAATTATTTAAAAAATCAATAGAATTTAAGTTTCGATATCGGATGATTTAAAGCCAATCAAGAGTGTTGCGTGTCAAAACACGGGAAATTACATTTTTTCTATATTTAATTATTTTGAGACATTTTCTTAGATTTTTTCCCGTCTCCATTCAAATAATTTTCCCAAAGGTATTTCGTAGAATTTTAATTAAATTCAGTTCCGTCCTTTCGACAAATTGTAAATGTGTAAACTCATTCAAAATATTTCTTAAATATCTCCTCTAGACTCTCTTAAATTATTTTATTGAAATAATCCTCATATTTACCAAAATTTTGTAAAGGACATTTCTCAGAAATTTAATCACTGCCAGAAATTGTCCTAATCCCTTCATTCAACTCAAAAATTTGTATTTTTAAATTACTTTATAGCTTCTTTTCCATTTTATTGCGCTCGACCCTCCACGGTCCCTCAATATTTTCGCCCAGACGCCCTTTATTGGGGAATAGGCCCAAGACGCGCCAATCTCTCCCTCTCTCCGTACTTCCTGCACTTCTAAATTTTCCACGACACCTGTCCAATCATAATTATTGTCCCTCCCATCACAGGTCCTTTTAACCAATCATTTGCAAATTCAGAAAACCATTTTTCCTCCTCCACTTTTCTATCCCTTCTACTTTCAAGTTCCAACTTGTCCTCAACTTTAATATTTTTAATCAGTATCGATCTCTACCTCGCAAAGAAAACACCTCAACGGAGGTACTCTTGTATCATCTATTAACTGTTAAAATAAAATAAAACGACATTAACTGTTAGAATCGTGAGTGATTATTCCAAGTCTCCAACCACCCAAGTCTCCTCACCTCTAACATTTCCTCTCATCGAATCCTTCCTCATCTTAACAAACAGTTACACAAAGAATACCTCGGCGTGTAACAATTATCGCAAATATTGTTCTGTATAGGTCAGATCTCTGGAACTTACAACTCCAGAGAGTTCAAAATCGAACGCAGTATTCCCGCGATTTCCACAAAGAGCTAATTTTCTGTTTCCAAAAAAAATTTCAGCTTACCCAGTTTTTGGAAAAATGGCGTTAATTCTACCTTACCGTAACTTAGCAGAAAAAATGCTTAAAAAATGAACAAAATTTGGTTTTCGACATGGGATAATTTAGAGCTCATTTGTAGCTATTTTTTCACGTTTCAAAACATGGCAGAATTGTTTTTTTCAAAAAATATATTTTTTTAAATACAAAAATTTCAATTGTTTTTCCAAAACGACGCATTTACATACATTTGACGGAAATATAGAAATTCACTCAATCTCATTTACAAAAGTGGCAAAAAAAAACATTTTTGACATTCCATAATTGAAAAATCATTACCAAATAACTTCCTCTCTCCGGGTCGGGAAGTTAAAAATAATACTAAAATAAAATTTCTAAAATAGACCATCCATTCGGAAGCATATTGCTAATTTATTAGCAACAAAACTATACGCACTTACAGAAAATGCAATTATCCACTTGTTTTATTTTTTGAAACGTGAAAAAAAGAAGTGCTCATGAACTCTAAATAATCGGATGTCGAAAATCCAATTTTGTTCATTTTTGAATCATTTATTTGTTAATATATGGCAAGTTTTGGATGCATATAAAATTAGCTCATAATAAGCCGCAATGCTATTGTTTTCCGAACGACATAGACATGAAAACTTTTTGAAAACGTAGAAAATTACATTATTTGCTATCGAAAATCAAATTCTAGTGATTTAAATAATTTTTCTGCTAACTTACAAAAAAAATAGTATGAATACGTTTTTTTTTCCTTAAAAATGGCATTAGCAGAATTTTTTTTGGATGTATATAAATTAGCTCATAATAAGCCGCAACGCTATTGTTTTCCGAACGGCATAAACATGAAAACTTTTGGAATTATAACAAATAATCTGGTAATGACTTTTCAATTATCCAATGTCAAAAATTATTTTTTTGTTACTTTTATAAATGAGATTTGGTTAATTTCTACATTTCGGTCAAAAGTACGTAAATGCGTCGTTTTGTGAAAAAAAACAAACATTTTTTGAAAAAAAAAAAAATTTGAAACGTGAAAAAATAGCTCATTTGCTCATTAGCTCTAAATTATCCCATGTCGAAAACCAAATTTTGTTAATTTTTTAACCATTTTTTCAGCTAACTTGCGGTAAGGTAGCATCAACGCCGTTTTTCCAAAAACTGGGTTAGCTGAAAATTTTTTTAGAAACGTAGAAAATTAGCTCTTAATTAGCTTTAAATTAACCGATATCGGAAATTAAATTCTATTGATTTTTTAAATGATTATTCTGCTAACTTACAAAAAAGCTAGCATGAATACGTTTTTTTTTTAAATGGCATTAGCAGAAAATTTTTTAGATGCATATAAAATTAGCTCATAATAAGCCGCAACGCTATTGTTTTCCGAACGGTATAAAGATGCAAACTCCTGGAATAATAATAAATTATCTGATAATGATTTTTCAATTATCCAATGTATGACGCTGAAACTAGCGGGAGACCGTAGCGGGAGATGTGGTGGGGAACTGTACGGCCCCCACTACCGCCACTTACTGTACGTTCCCATCTCCCTAAATTACAAAAATTAATACAAAGCAAAGCCGTGAAAAATTGGAAATATTATCTGTTTATACCTGAGGGATGGGGAGAGACTAATGGGGGGGGGGG
>NW_021680344.1:56356-56827 GCF_001412515.2 Diachasma alloeum | reverse complement strand
GGGGGGGGGGGGGGGAAGATATATCGGTGCACTCAGTAGGGAATTTTTAATTGATTTTTACAAATCCGAGTGATAAAAAAAGAATTATAATCAAACGCAAACACTTGGGGTCAAATTTTTTTTTGAAAATGCACCGGGGGGGTTGGGGGTTGATCCCTATTTGGAATTTTACCGGTGCCCTAATTAGGGATTTTTTCATTAATTTTCGAAAATCAATTCCACCAAGTCTTCGGGATAAATAAAGGGTAATTATCCAACGCAAACACTTGGGGTCAAATTTTTTTTTGTAAAATACACCGGGGGGGTTAGGGGTTGATCCCCATTAAGAATTTTCGCGGTGCCCTAATTAGGGAATTTTTAATTAATTTTTGAAAATCAATTTCACCAAGTCTTCGGGGGGGAAAAAAGGGTAATAATCCAACGCAAACACTTGGGGTCAAATTTTTTCTTGGAAAATACACCGGGGTCGTA
>NW_021680344.1:33615-56278 GCF_001412515.2 Diachasma alloeum | reverse complement strand
GGGGGGGGGGGGGGGGGGTTGGGGGTTGATCTGCATTAAGAATTTTCCCGGTGCCTTAAGTAGGGAAATTTTAATTAATTTTTGAAAATCAATTCCACCGAGTCTTCGGAATAAATAAAGGGTAATTATCCAACGCAAACACTTGGGGTCAAAATTTTTTTGGGTAATGCACCGAGGGGTTGGGGGTTGATCCCCATTTGGAATTTTACCGGTGCTCTAATTAGGGAATTTTTCATTAATTTTTGAAAATCAATTCCACCAAGTCTTCGGGATAAATAAAAGGTAATTATCCAACGCAAACACTTGGGGTCAAAATTTTCTGTGGAAAATGCACCGGTGGGGTTGGGGGTTATTTTCGATTGAGAATTTTCCCGGTGCCCTAATCAGGGGATTTTTAATTATTTTTTTTGTGAATTCCGAATTGTGTGGACGGCCGAAGGATTTTCATGAGCCCCCCCGCTGCATTTTCCAAAAAAAAAATTTGATCCCAAGTGTTTGCGTTCAATTATCATCTTTTTTCCCCCGAGCCCTTGGTGAAATTCATTTTCAAAAATTAATGAAAAATTCCCTAATTAGGGCATTGGTAAAATTGCAAATGGGGATCAACCCCCAACCCCCTCGGTGCATTTCCCAAAAAAAATTTGACCCCAAGTGTTTGCGTTGGATAATTACCCTTCATTACCCGGCTTAGTGAATAATCCCCATTAAGGCTTAGTGAAATTGATGTTTAAAAATTAATTAAAAATCGCCTAATTAGGGCACCGGGAAAATTTCAAATGGGGTCAACCCGCAACCCCCCCGGTGCATTTTGCACAAAAAATTTTGACCCCAAGTATTTGCGTTGGATAATTACCCTTTATTTACTCCGAAGACGGTGGAATTGATTTTCAAAAATTAATTAAAAATTCCCTAATTAAGGCACCGGGAAAATTCTCAATGGGGATCAACTCCCAACCCCCCGGTGGATTTTCCAAAAAAAATTTGACCCCAAGTGTTTGCATTTGATCATAATTCTTTTCTTTTTCACTCGGATTTGTAAAAACCAATTAAAAATCCCCTACTCAGTGCGCCGATATATCTCCCCCCCCCCCACATTAGTCCCCATTAGTCTTCCCCCATTAGTAGTCCCCATTAGTCTTCCCCCATCCCTCAGGTACAAATAGACAATATTTTTAATTTTTGACGGCTTTGCTTTGTATTAATTTTTGTAATTTAACGAGATGAGAGCGTACAGTGAGTGGCGGTAGTGGGGGCCGTACAGTCCCCCACCACATCTCCTGCTACGGTCTCCCACTAGTTTCAGCGTCATATCCAATGTCAAAAATGATCTTTTTATCACTTTTAAAAAATTTGCTCATTCCTACATTTTGGTCAAAAGTATATAAATGCGTCATTTTGTGAAAAAAAAAATTGAAATTTTTTTATTAAAAAAAAATATTTTTTGAGAAAAAAAAATTTTCTTCAATTTTTCGAAACGTGAAAAACAGTTGCGAATGAGCTGTGAATTATCCCATGTCGAAAACCAAATTTTGTTCATTTTTTAACCATTTTTTCGGCTAACCTCCAGTAACCTAGCATCGACGCCGTTTTTCCAAAAACTGAGTTAGCTGAAAATTTTTTGAAAACGTTGAAAATTAGCTCTTAATTAGCTTCAAATTATCCGATGTCGAAAATTAAATTCTATTGATTTTTTAAATAATTTTTCTGCTAACTTACAAAAAAGTTAGCATGAAAACGTTCTTTTTTTTAAAATGGCATTAGCAGAAAATTTTTAGATGCATATAAAATTAGCTCATAATAAGCCGCAACGCTATTGTTTTCCGAACAGCATAAAGATGATTATTCCCCCGATTCAAATCTCGATCAATAGGAGCGTGAGATTTGACATAACGTGGTGCGTATGATATCGATAATTTTCGGTTTGTGACGAAATGAGTTAATTTGATCGTTTTTAACTCTTGTTTTACTCCGACCTCGGCTAGTCTCGGTGAGCTCATGGGTGGTTCGCTCAATCGGAGGGATAAGTGAAGGATAGAGGGAGGGTTAACGATATTAAACCGACCGTACTGATGTTGGTAAAATAACTATATATTAACTTTAATTTATACACGGTAGTGTTTAATGGGTCGGTATAACGCGGTTCTTGACTCGACTTTGGGACCTTGACTCGACTTTGTTATTAGTTGGCTGAAGGCCTGAGCTCAGAGATCCGTTCTGTTTCGCTCCTGATCGTACTCTAGATTTTTGGCTAGGAGAGGACGTCCGTCCATCTTCAACTCCTGCCGTACTCTGGTGCTTCCCGAGTCGTCCAAACTCGTCAAAGTCCCAAAATGCTTACCTAAGCAATCCCACGGTTTTCTTTACTAATACGGTTTCGTGCATTCGTTTGTATAGAAACCTACACAGTCAAACAGTTCAGCACCCTGAACTGGACCTGTAGAAACCGTGAAACTGCTTACGCTGGTGTCCATGGGACACCGTGGGACTGCTGAGCAATCTTTGGATGAAGGGAATGAGAAACCTCCTTTCCCGTTCCCATCGTCCACCACTTTGGGCATAATAATTATAATTATTAAATAAATCGACGTATTGATCGATCTCAATACGTCACAGGTTATACCACGGCTGTTGCTAAGCAATAAACAAAAGTTTTTCGCAGAATTTTAACTGTTTCGCCACAAAACAACAATCTTGATTTGATTCTAGCCAAGTTGTAAATTTGACTAGTTTGATTATTCAAAATTATTTTGGGGGAAACGTGATACGCCGAATGGGTTCTTTGTATCACTTATGAGTTGACGATACTTAAGAGAGGGATCAACGAGATGAGGAAAGATCGAGAACAACTGGAAACGTTAATAAATATTGACACGCACACACGATTTAATATTTAACAAATTAACAGTTTATTTTGATTCCGGATACACTTGGATTTTGTTTCGATNTACACACGATTTAATATTTAACGAATTAACAGTTTATTTTGATTCCGGATACACTTGGATTTTGTTTCGATGTTTACACTTTTAAGTTTAGATGAATACTGAATTTTGTTGTAAGATTTTTGCCGAGAGAGAATCGCAAAGATAGAAGGGGAAGAGGGAGTAGGTTAAAGGGATTATCGATGAGAATGGAAATGTCACTGGTCGAAAACTTGAAGAGGAGGGAGAAAATTCGACTGGAGAAAATAGGATGATTTCTATTGGCTTTTGGGACTGGAAAAACCCAGGCCTTTGTTCGGGTCAGTTGAGGGACTGAGAGAGGCTCGGTCTGCCTAGAAGGAGGGGCACATCTGGAAGGGATTAAGACAATTTTGTGGATTAGGACAATGTTTATGGAGGTGAATTTTGAGGATGGCACAAATTGTCTTCAATAATAATAAAGGGAGCAAACTAAAACGATTGAGAATTGGACGAGGCAGACGGATAACAATAAAAGTATTTGTTATGAGGGAAACGAAATTTTCGAGGATTTGGGAAAGTTCGGGAAATTTCTGTTAATTGAGTTTTTACAACTGTTTCGAAGAAATTGTTATACGTTTTTACCCCAAGACGCGCCAAGCAATAAATGAACGGAAAATTGAAAAGAATGAATGGCGCGTCGAGACGTGTGTGAGGTGAAGGGATGGTTATTTTCTACAATTATTAATTATAATATAAAAAATATTAACTGCGTGTGTTGTCACGCAACATGCTCCCCCGTTGAGAGTTCGTACGATCAACTGTAAACTATCTTACATCTATTTGTTTTTTATGGTGAAATTATTGATTGAACAAATCATTGAATCATAAAGAAAAGAGTAATGTTTTGAGACATTAGATTCACGAGGGTTGAGATATTGTTCTGGAAACTAAAATATTAAATTTGAGAGATTGATATTCGAATAAACAATATTAAACGTATTTGGTTTAATAAAAATATTGAAATTATTCGATAAGACAAATTAATCGCGAGAAAATACAATAGCAAAGAAAATGTTGGACTAAAATTTTACTCAGCTGGTAGTGGACACAATTTCTTGACGTTACGTTCGAAGATAACAGCTCGTTCCGTTCGAGGACACCAGGTCTTGACCTTGACCTTCCTGATGATATTGTCACTGCCTGGAAAGGCTTCCAGTACACGTCCCATGCGCCATTGTGATGGAGGAGCGTTGTCATCTCGGAGTAGGACCAGAGAACCTTCCTCAATTTGGTGATTGCCATCGTTCCACTTGTGGCGAATCTGCAGTTCGTTCAAGTATTCATTTTGCCATCTGGACCAGAACTCTTGCTTGAGTTTCTCAATGTGTTCCCAGTATGACAAACGATTGCTTGGCGTATGAAGAAATTCTGGAGCTGGGAGGTCTCTGGTGGAACTTCCATGTAGAAAGTGAGCCGGAGTGAGAGCAGTCAGGTCGTTAGGATCTGAGGACAGTGGAGTCAGTGGTCGAGAATTCAGGATACCTTCTATTTTGATGCACAAGGTGTTCAGCTGTTGATGAGTGAGAAGTTCATTGCCAATGACCCTTCTTAAGTGATGCTTGAAAGATTTCACTGCGGCTTCCCAGAGACCGCCACAGTGAGGAGCTTGAGGAGGAATGAAACTCCATTGAATTCCATGTTGAGTCATATGACGCTGAACCCTTTCCTTGTGCTCTTCTGCTTCTACCAGGTCGTAGAGTTCCTTGAGTTCGTTCTTGGCACCGACGAAGTTTGTACCATTGTCCGAATACATGGAATTACATGAGGGATGCCTTGAGATGAATCGGCTGAAGGCTGCCAGAAATTCATCTGTGCTCAGATCATCTACCACCTCGATATGGACTGCCTTTGTTGTAAAACAGACGAATATGGCAATCCACACCTTGACCTTGCTACGATTTCGAAATTTCTTCTCTTTTATAAAGAGAGGCCCACAATAATCCACTCCAGTATGCTCAAAGGGTTTTGCTAAAGTCACACGTTGACCTGGTAGATTTCCCATGAGATAATTGACTGCAGGTGGTTTGAATCTGGCACAGGTCATACACTTGTTGATGATGATACGGATTTGCCGACGTCCATCGATGGGCCAGTATTTTTTCCTCAAGAGATGTAGGGTTGTTTGCGTTCCAGTGTGAAGATTGTCCAGATGAGTTGATTCGATAATCAGACGAGTGATGTGATGAAACGGGGGTAGAACGATTGGATGTCTTTCGTCGAAGCTGATAGACTTGGCCTTTTCCAGTCGGCCTCCAACTCGAATTAGGCCGTCATCATCGATGAAAGGGTTGAGAGTGTGGAGTTTGCTTCGTTTGGTGACAAATTCACCATTTTCCAGACGTTGAAATTCTTCAGAGAATACAGCTTGCTGAGTCAAAAGAAGAATGAGCTTGGAGGCTGTCTCCATCTCAGGAACAGTGAGGTAGCGATGAGTAACCTTGACTTCAGCATGGCGGTGAGGTGGAAGTGCTCGTCGTGCCTTGTAGATAAATGACCATCGGAGTGCCAAGGCAACAAATCGGCGTAATCGAATGATGGAAGAAAATAAAAAAAAAAGAGGATTGTCTGGGATAATAGGCCTTCCGGGATTTGGAGACCTTGGGTTTGATGAAGATGTTGGAGATGTTGGAGACGTTGGAGATGTTGGGGATGTTGGAGATGTTGAAGACGTTGGAGACGTTGGAGATGTTGGAGACGTTGGAGATGTTGGAGATGTTGAAGCACTTAAGCATACAGTTCGTTTGATGCCAGGCACTTCATTTGATATCTGGACAGGAGTGAATGGCCAAGTGTCTTCTCCCCCGGTAAGCCACTGAGGCCCGTGTTGCCACAATGAATTTTGCATGAAGTCAACGGGAAGTTCTCCTCTAGACACGGCATCCGCTGGATTGTCGTAGGTGCGAACGTGTCTCCAGTCGTGAGGATCAGTTCACTGCTGAATCTTTGCCACTCTATTGGCAATGAAGGTTTCGAGAATATGTGGAGATTTGTGGATCCATTGAAGTGTGATCATGGAGTCTGTCCAGAAGAACTCCCTTGTAGGCTTGATGTCTGTTGCTCTTTTCACGGTGGTGTAGAGGTCAGTGAGTAGCTCAGCAGTACAAAGTTCCAGACGTGGGATTGTCTGTGAACTCTTCAACGGAGTAATGCGAGATTTTGCACACCAGAGATGAATGTTGCTCTTTCCTGATGTGTCGACAGAACGGAAATAGATGCATGCTCCATAGGCTTTTTCACTGGCATCTGAAAAGCCGTGAAGTTCAATGCATTCAGCGTTAGGAATGAAGATGTGGCGTTGGAAGCGGAGATCGTTCAGAAGAGATAGCTGAGATGCGAAATCTCTCCATTTTGTGGAGACTTCTTGTGGTACGGAGTCGTCCCAATCTAGCTTCAATCTCCATAGCTCCTGCTGGATGATTTTCGCGTGCGTGATGACAGGATTGAGAAGCCCGAGGGGATCAAAAATGCGAGCAACATCAGAAGCAATCGTTCGCATCGTGATGACGTCCTTCGTAGCGATTGGGTTGACAGTGTAGACGATGACATCTTGCTGTGAGTCCCAGTGAACTCCTAATGTCTTCAGTTTCGGATCGTCTCCCCCGAGTAGCTTGAGATTTACAGTGCAATCTGGAAGTCCTTGAAGCACCATTGGAGAGTTTGATCGGAGTTTGATTGGAGTTTTCTATCAGTTCATCTCGGAGGTTGATCGTTTCTTCCAAAGAGTCAGCACCGCTCAATACGTCGTCGACATACAGATCTCGTTTCAGCAGCTTCGAGGCGAGGGGGAATTTTTCCCTTTCATCATCAGCCAGTTGATGAAGACATCAAGTTGCTAGATATGGAGCTGGAGCGAGACCGAAAGTGACCGTCTGGAGTTCGTATACGCTGACTTCTTTATCTGTTGGTTAGCATCTCCAGATAATACGTTGGAACTTCCTGTCTTCGGGTCTGACGAGAACTTGTCTGTACATTTTTTCAATGTCACCCGTGAACACGAATTTAGGAAGTCGAAATCTCAGGACCAAGGAAGATATCGTCCTGGATAGTTGGGCCGATCATCAAGGCGTCGTTGAGGCTGAATTTGGTGCTAAACTTTGCTGAACCGTCGAAGACAACACGGACCTTGGTGGTCATGCTGGACAACTTGAGGACAGCATGATGTGGGAGATAGAAGCTTTCTTCTCTTTCATTCTCCACCTTCTTCATGTGTCCGAGCTGCTCATATTCCTCTATAACCTTGGAATACTCCTGCCAAAGGTCTGGATTTGTCTTGAGGCGCCTTTCGAGAGAGAAGAATCTTCGTAGAGCTTGAGCACGAGAGGATCCCAGTTGATCCTTCAACTCATTGAACGGTAATGCTACCATGTACCGTCCATCTGGAGCGCGAGAGATATTTTCAACGAAGTGATTTTCACAGGCTCCTTCTGTAGGAGAGAGATGTCGTGGGGAAGAGATGCCATCTTCAATTTCCCAAAACTTTTTAAATTCGTCTATGATGCTGGTCGCGTGACAGTGGCCTTGAGGCGGTCCATCGTCTTGGATACTTCCACAAAGGGTCCATCCAAGTACAGTGTTCTGAGCGATGAGATTTGCTGTATGTGGAATTCTGCGTTGACCAACAGCTAACATAGAGATGGAGTGTCCAGAGCTCAGTAACAGTTGAACTGGTGACGGCTTGTGGAACTCGGGATCGGCGAGACAATTACGTATACTGTGAGGTATTTGAAGAGATTTCCTGTCAATCTGGTGAGCAGGAATAGACGATGAGATTGCCGGTATGGCCAAGAAATCGAGAGATCGTTCGAAATCGTTGTAGCGGGAACGAATAGTCGCAGTAACACAATAGTTTGCGATTGTCGAGAGATCGTTGAGGGCACCGACCGATACAGAGCACTCAACCCTTGGGAGTTTTAGCCTTTCAGCTAATTCCGTGGTGATGAAATTCGTTGAGGAGCCAGTGTCCAGAAGCATACGGCATTGCACGAATTTACGAGAATTGTCGAGTATGTGAATTAAAGCAGTGGGGAGAATGTCATCACCTGGAATGTCTGCGCTGAGAGAGATGCGTTGATGAATTTGTTCGGAAGATGCCCTTGCTGGTTGTCAATTGGATATGCCTTGAGGATTGGAGGCTGTTTGGAGTACCTCTGGATCAGCTGATGTTGAAGTGGCTGCTCCGCTATGTCGATGTAGCATTGTGTGATGTTTTTTCCCGCAGATTGAGCATTTGCCTGATGCACAAGTGTTGTAACCATGTCCTTTTCCTAAGCAGTTGAGACAGCGATTATCATTAAGAGCAAATTTATATCTTTGCTGTTGCTCCATCTCTTGGAACTTAGGACATTGATAAATATTGTGATCACTCTGGCAAACAGGACACTTTCTCTGGACGTTGGCGTGAAATACTTGCGTAATTGGCGTACTCTTCTGGACAGCTGCAGAATTCGTTGCAGAGGTAGCGGATGATTGAGATTTCTTTTTCTTCGAATGGACCCTTTGAATTGGATTTTTCGACTACTTCTTTGGCTCTTACAGTTCTTGCAGATTCAGTAGACTTCACACATAACCCACGACGTTGTAAGAAGTCGAGAAGTTCGTTGACATTTGGCATTTTGTTGTCAACTAAATCTCTTTCCCATTCATATATTACTTCATCACTCAGGAGACGTAAGATGATTGTGTTGAGGAATGCATTGTACTATTCTTCTTTGTTTGCCAGAGAGTCCAATGGCCGTAATTGTGAACGGACAGCATTGACGATTGAGAGGAGCGTGCGAGAAGAGTCTTTGTTTTTGTACATATCTAATAGGATTGTACAATGGCGTCGAAGAATTAAACGAGGGTTGTTGTAGTTTTGTTCGACAAGATTCCAGGCAATGTCGTAGTTCTCTTCCGTGATGTCCAAATCCTTGATGAGATCGTGGGCTTCGCCAGTGAGGCAGGACTTGAAATATTGAAATTTAGTCACCTTCTGGATCTTCCTGTTGTCGTGAATGGCAGCTTTGAATTCATCGCGAAAACTCCGGAACTTCTCAAAACTACCATCGAATTTAGACAATGTGAGTTCGGGCAGTTTAGCATTAGTTGAGTGAAGTCGATCCTCGGAATCATGGGAATTATTTGGACGAGCTGATGATGTAGACTGAGCTGATCTCTGATTATGTTTTTCAATTTACCAGCAGTTTTGAAATAGCTTTCCATGATATTTTCACCTTCGTTGAAATGTTCTTCTTCGTGGGCTGCATCCAACAATAAGAGATGTGTCTGGTCACTTTCCCACTCAGAGTATTTGGCGATGAGGTCTACAAGTTTCATGTCGAGTGTTTCCAAGAGTGCAGTTTTGACATCTTCACCCTTCAGCCAATTATTCAATTTGGTTAATTTGGCTTTGAAACATCTGCGCTTTGTCTTCAAAGATTTGGCACTCGCAGGCATGATTCTTTCTCTGGATTCGGAGCGTTGAAAGAGAGTTTTCCTGACAGATCGAAAACTTCTTCTTATTGAAGATGATGGAAGCGATGGCGGCAATGGAAGCGGCAAAGGTGGTGGCGGAGCGAGAGTTGTAGATGGTGTTGATGACGCGGAGGCGTCGGTCTGGTTTCTCCTATCCTTAGGAGAGTGCACAACACTCATCTGGGCACTAGCACATGAGTTAAAATGCACAATAGCACCTTTAACGAGTTTATTCGCGAGATTTTAACTAATAACGAGTCAATTGATAATTTTAACGAGAGTCACCAAGTAGAATCCGGCTCGAAGGACCAAAAAAATGGTTCGCCACAAAACAACAATCTTGATTTGATTCTAGCCAAGTTGTAAATTTGACTAGTTTGATTATTCAAAATTATTTTGGGGGAAACGTGATACGCCGAATGGGTTCTTTGTATCACTTATGAGTTGACGATACTTAAGAGAGGGATCAACGAGATGAGGAAAGATCGAGAACAACTGGAAACGTTAATAAATATTGACACGCACACACGATTTAATATTTAACAAATTAACAGTTTATTTTGATTCCGGATACACTTGGATTTTGTTTCGATGTTTACACTTTTAAGTTTAGATGAATACTGAATTTTGTTGTAAGATTTTTGCCGAGAGAGAATCGCAAAGATAGAAGGGGAAGAGGGAGTAGGTTAAAGGGATTATCGATGAGAATGGAAATGTCATTGGTCGAAAACTTGAAGAGGAGGGAGAAAATTCGACTGGAGAAAATAGGATGATTTCTATTGGCTTTTGGGACTGGAAAAACCCAGGCCTTTGTTCGGGTCAGTTGAGGGACTGAGAGAGGCTCGGTTTGCCTAGGAGGGGCACATCTGGAAGGGATTAAGACAATTTTATGGATTAGGACAATGTTTATGGAGGTGAATTTTGAGGATGGCATAAATTGTCTTCAATAATAATAAAGGGAGCAAACTAAAACGATTGAGAATTGGACGAGGCAGACGGATAACAATAAAAGTATTTGTTATGAGGGAAACGAAATTTTCGAGGATTTGGGAAAGTTCGGGAAATTTCTGTTAATTGAGTTTTTACAACTGTTTCGAAGAAATTGTTATACGTTTTTACCCCAAGACGCGCCAAGCAATAAATGAACGGAAAATTGAAAAGAATGAATGGCGCGTCGAGACGTGTGTGAGGTGAAGGGATGGTTATTTTCTACAATTATTAATTATAATATAAAAAATATTAACTGCGTGTGTTGTCACGCAACATTAACCTCAGACGAAAAAACATCAAAAAGTAGTGACATTTGAAAGAGTGAGTGAAAAAAAAGGACGATTTGGAGACGATTCTCTCCAAACCATTGATGAATATGTCAAAGGTAATGTCCCATTAAATACTGTGAAAAGCAAGAAATTCCATTTGGAATCAGTTCTCTCGATTTTGAGACGAGCGGATATATGAGCTAACTGAAACAACTCCAGACGAAGCTCTCGGTGATATGCTGAAAGATTGGACTTTCAATATGAAAAAGGCAGATGGAAGCGACTACAAGGAGGGAGTCGTAAAAACCATCTGGAATCAAACAGCTAAGTTGTTACAAGATAAATATTTCACGGAATTTAAGAGGAAAATCGACCCGTTCTCATCTCCCACATTCCAACAAGCTCGGGAGGCTCGAAACGCCAAGAGACGTCTTCTTCAAGCTGATCCTGAAAAACGTCTGAGAAGTGCAACAGCCTTGGAGAAAACCGACATTGATGCGATGGTGGATTGCTACGATGAAGAAACACCAGACGGACTCCAGAAAAAATTATTTATCCTTGTATCAGTGGAGTAGGGTTGGAGAGGAGGGGAAGGAGCGTCTGCCACGACACACCACTTCAAAAATGAAACTGGAACTAATGGTAGGAACACAGGCAGGATTGACTATAACCCCATATTCACCAAAACTACCCAGGGAGGGGATAGGAAGTGTGCGAGTGGCAAATGGCTCATCCCGAATGATGAAAATCCACAGAACTGCCCGGTGCGACTACTAAAAAAGCTCAAGTCAAAAAGAGGCAGTAATGTCAAGACGGAGAGGTTATTTCTAACCGTCAATCCCCATTGGAAAAGCCCAGACAGCATCGGGTGGTACAAGGATGCTCCTGTTGGGAAAAATTTGCTGGGGACATGGATCAATGAGGCTGCCAAGAAAGCAGGGTTGGACACTCAAGGTAAAAAAATCACCAATCACTCGAGTCGAGCAACTGCAGTATCCAACTTGGCTAAAGCTGGTGTTGGGGAGCAGCAAATCATCAAGATCACTGGTCACTCCAACGTCAACTCCATCAAACCATATCTCCAAATAGACGAAGGATACCATGCACAGCTCGTAAAACGGATGCGTCGAGATGGCCCCTCAAATGAGCAGAATATTGTACCTGCACCTACGAATGCTATTCCCCCCTTGCCTGACCAGCCTACCTACACTTATAATAATTGTATTTTTAACTGCACAAATTTGCATATGCATCAATAATTTGTTTTTCCATTTTTCGTTGCACTGAATTGTATCACGATGAAACTAATACCCCTCGTGCTTGAAAATTAATCGAGTATTTCCCTCAAGTTTCCCTTCTTATCAACATGCGCATGCAGTTTGGCACAAAATCCCTCGCGCAAGCGCTCGGGATTTTGATGTTGCCAAACTTCACGCACATGTTGCTAAGCAACGAAACTTTCGGGAAATACTCGATAATTTTCAAGCACTCGGGTTATCATAACTGAAAACTTTTGGAATTATAACAAATTATCTGGTAATGATTTTTCAATTATCCAATGTCAAAACTGATTTTTTTGCCACTTTTATGAATGAGATTCAGTTCATTTCTACATTTTAGTCAAAAGTATATAAATGCGTCGTTTTGTGAAAAAAAAAAATTCTGAAAAAATTTATTTTTGAAAAAAAAAATTATTTTTCATTTTTTGAAACGTAAAAAAATAGCTGCTAATGAGCTCTAAATTATCCCTTATCGAAAACCAAAGTTTGTTCATTTTTTAACCATTTTTTCTGCTAACTTGCGGTAAGCTAGCATTAACGCCGTTTTTCCAAAAACTGGGTTAGCTGAAAATTTCTTGAAAACGTAAAAAATTAGCTCTTAATTAGCTTTAAATTATCCGATATCGAAAATCAAATTCTATTGATTTTTTAAATAATTTTTCTGCTAACTTGCGGTAAGCTAGCATTAACGCCGTTTTTCCAAAAACTGGGTTAGCTGAAAATTTCTTGAAAACGTAAAAAATTAGCTCTTAATTAGCTTTAAATTATCCGATATCGAAAATCAAATTCTATTGATTTTTTAAATAATTTTTCTGCTAACTTACAAAAAAGCTAACAGAGACACTTTTTTTTTCTAAAACGGTATTAGCAAAAAAAAATTTGAAGGCATTTAAAATTAGCTCATAATAAGCTGCAAATTGTCCAATATTGAAAATTCGATTCTGCTACTTTTGCCTGCTAGGTTAACATATGTCTCAATCTGACCTTTGTTACTCTTATTTGGGCACTTAATCTGACAACCCTTAATGTGACTGACATAACTCTTAATGTGACCCGTGTGGCCCGTCTTCTGACCCTTATGACCCTTATTCTTACCCTCATGACCCTTAATTTTGGCGTCTTAATTTCAAGTACCAATCTTTCATCACCAGAAGTCGATTTGGAGTTTTATAATATAGAAAGATTTTTTCTAACAATATTTATCACCGAGATAATTCAACAATCAAAAAGATAGAGTCACAATCGAACTCAAAATCATCATTATTTAGGCAATTATCTTGGTAATTGTCGAGTCTAGGACAAAATGTCAAGCGAATGATTTGTAGTGGATGAAATTTCTCACAGAAAGTTTTCTTGACATTTTTGTATAAGATCATTCTTTTACGAGACAGTTGAATATTCTACATGACTAGGTCATTATGAGTGAACTTCAATGATCAACTAATCATGTAATTGTTGGACATGAATGATTCGAAATGGTACATTTCGCGTTGAGTGCCACTGAGGTTTTCGAAACCCCCTGTGGCATTAGGCGCGAACGATATTTTTCCATACTGACTTTCACTTTTGCCAGTTCAGGGAAGGGCCAATCTCCGGACTAGGAAAAGTGAAGGTCAGTACGGAAAATTGAACTAATGTCAAGAAACTTTCTTTCTACCTCCGAAACTTCTGTACGGTAAAATTCTCCTGACAGCTCTTCGTAACATTCCTCATTACTGAAATGATTCACAAATTCCTGTTAAAAAATAATACCAATGTAATAAATGGCAACGTTTAATAAGTTGATTTCATCATTATTACACTTCAATGAATTCCTCGTTATATAGTTATCTCGGAAATGAATGATCTGATGATGAAATATCCAGAAACCTTATTTTTAGCTGGGACAATTCTCCACGAAAACATCTAATGATTTAATGGTTCCTTCCAACACCTTCCAATGAGATTATTTCAATAGTTAACAAGATGGGATCATCTGAAAATGGAAGATCGTCAATCGATTACCCAATTATCGCTTTAATCATTGATTAGGACGAAATATTGAAAGTAGTTGACAATATCCTCCATAAAAATAGTAGTTTGACATGTTCTTTCAAAAGCACTTCTTTTCTAAACAAATCGACAATTAGAGTTGCACAAAATTTTTGTATTACTGAATATGAAAATGGCATGAATATTATTAGAATTTTGACGTCACGCCAGAAAGTCCATATACTGTCCTATAATACTGTTACGACCCTACCATTAGCCACCTCATGGCGCTAGCTGAATTTTTCATTTACCTTATCGACTGTCGAGTCTTACCCACAATTAGTAAAATTGGGTGGTGTCAGATGGTATGACCGTTGTGGTCTTTACCTACCCGTCCCAGTACCTACGCGGTACCCCAGCCTAATTCCCTACCCGCACTTGCCTCTAAGCTAACTTCTATCTAACTCCACATAACTAACTCCACATGCACTGGGTTCGTTTTCCGGCGATGAAAAAATCTTTCATCACCGAGACTCGAACCTGCGCTACTGGGACGCTTTGGTTTATAGGGCCAGCACGCTGACAACGAGCCCAAATACGTCCTCCCACAATTAGTATATAAGCCCCAATTCCCAATTATATTTTTTCAAACGTAGTAAATTAGAATATTATTTAGTTTCAAACAGAAATAACACTCAAGTGTCCAGACCACTTTTTCCTGAGAAAATCATAAAACTAGCTTTTCCACATTTGAAACGAAACCGAAAACCACTCGTATGCACATGTGCATAATAAATTATCCAAAAACATGAAAAAGAACTAACTAAATCTTTAAGATAAGCACTAGCATCCTGAAATTGTAAACCGAACACGGCGAAACCAAGAAACCCGAAGATCATAAGTGTCAAATGACGTTTTCCAAATTCTAACGTTCCGTGAGAACAGAATTTTTCTCAAGAGTAAAATGCAGCTGCACCCTTAATTGCTCCTAATCCAATCACAACTTTCGAGGCTCCCCGATTGACCTAAAACCAATCGGTTCGCCTCTCTCCTCACCACCATCCCTAATGAACCAATCCTACCCTCAGAAACTAGAGCGTGTACGCCCACGCGTGCGCCCTAAGCAGCCCTAAGATATTCAAATCTCATCTTAGTAAAATCACTTCTATATCCACGGTGAAAGAGAAAGGAATAATTTCTCTAAAAATCTTAAAGTGAAACTTCAAGTTCAAGTAAAGTCCCAGTGAATACTTCAACTCCAAATATGAAAAGTCTAAATTCAAAGTGCTCGGGACTGAAACACAAATACCAATTTAATTAAATAGAAGTCGAATCATAAAATAAACCAAAACAAAACAAGAACATTTAAACATTAATAACCGTCAACCCACAAGGGTCACTTAAAAACCCTCAACCTACAATAGTGAAACAGTGTAATAAAACCAAGTGTTATTTTTATTAAATAAATCTCATTAAACGAAACACTCTAAATCGTGTCTTGATTGGTCAACTGCGCGTAGTAGTTGATTAGTGGAACCTACCTAAGGAGATAGTTTCCCTCAACACCTGGAGTTACCGACCAAAGGGTCAATTTAACTATTCCTTAAATTTATTCAACAGACAATTGAGTGTAAACCATTTGGGACGTAACAATACAGAAGTTGTTTCAATCCATTGATTATCCTTGCATTTGAAAATACGTCTCATAGTTTTCGTGCAATATTCGGACTTCGTCATTTCATTCGATGAAAAAATTCATGCAACAATCCAATTACCGAAGACGTTACGTTCTTGTCAAATCATTCAATCATCCCTCGACTGAAATAAATGAAAACAAAATCTACCATCTTGGAAAACGTGTCTTCAAGGTCGAGCATGGGTTTACTACTGGAGACAGTGTAGTGTCGTCTCTTTTCCTTAGGCACTTGACGCCTTCTGGGCCCATCGGATCTCTTTTCCGTCATTTCTTTGATAATCTGCTTGGCAGCCTCACTCTTGAATACTGGAGACAATTGTGGAGACTCGTTGACACTGTTGATACTCACTGCAGAGCCCGAGAGTTTCTCTTGAGCAGAGAGGACGGGCACTGGTGACGTTAATGTTGGACTCATTGGACAGATCGGACTGCCTACGCTATCGGTCCTTCCAGAGGAGACTGAACCAGTTGGGTATGTTATGTAGGGCACACTCAGAGCATTTGTCATCCTCGGGTAGGCTGATGAATAGTTTTGGTGACTGGGACTGTACGAGGGGCTCGAGTAATTCGGTGAACTCATTGGCAAATGTGAACTCGATGTTGGACTCTCTGTGTGGGGTGATAGCGTGCTGTCTGAACTTCCCTCTGGATTCTCAAACTAAAGTTGCGGGTGAAGATGAAATAATAAAAATAAAAGAATCATGCTGGGGTGGGGTTGATGGGTAATTGATGATAATTGGAATTGAGGAGGTGAAATTTAAATTGCAAGTTATAAATTCCATTTTTGGTGTGCTAAGAGTTGAGATTGGATTCAAGTAGATTCAATCGCAATAAAATGAAGGGAATTTCTGTTAAAAATACGGGTCGGGAAGTTAAAAAAAACATAGACATAAGTCTCTGATTTTATCCACACTATTTTGCAAATATCTGACATTGGTGGATTTGAAGGAAGTTCTTCCCAAAGAAGTTTCTATAAAATTGTTTGTCCCTTCAAAAAAATGTTTTCCGATTAATTATTCTAAACCCTTTGCTGTTAAAGTATATATTCTAATCTATTTTTGCAATAAAAATATTTCAAATTTTTGTTTGTCACAAGAAACTCTGGATTTAAACAATGTTAAAACTCTAGTTTTCACCATTTTTTCATTATTATACTACAGCAGTTAGTGAATTGAGAAAATTCACGACTACAAATTTAAAGCCTAGGTGGATTATTTTTCGAACGCGATCTTGGTGGTTTTTTTAATTGGATAATCCGAAATGATCTCCAATTGCTATTCAGTTTTTCATAACTCCGGAGTGTCCAAAAATTATGATTGTACAATCAAAAAAACGTTGAAAAAAAGCTGAACATTTTTAAAGTGCATTTTTGAATAATATTGGGAAATAAAGCCAATTTGGGGGGAAATTGCAAATTAATAATTTGATGTACCTAATGGCATTTGTCACAGTGGTCAATGGCTGGCAGATCGTTAGTAACCATGACAAATTATCCATTCACTATTTCCTCTCTATCGGACTTATTTCTTAATCTTTATTAAAAACACTCGTTGTAAGTGTTCAGTGTTTTTTCTACTTTTTTTCATTGTACAACCCTAATTTTTAGGGACTCCTGCGTGATGTAAAATCCAATGGTGAAATCCAGTAAAATCCAATTGTGATATATTTTACATTATGAAGATGGAAAAACAATCGAGAAAACGTTCGAAAGATAATCCACCCGGGCCTTAATCGCGGTATCTGCCAATTTCATGTAGTTTTCAACAATTCTTAGAATCAATCTGAATTCATCAACCATGTTATTAATTCTGAAAAAACGAATGTAATTTTTTTTTTCCAATAATACGTTTTAAAGTACTTAAATCCCCTCAACCAAAATATATTGATTCTCTCAGCGCAACGTGTCCCTTGGATAGTAATCCTTACCCTCACACGATGTCTTCTAGCCATCATATTCCTCAGTGCATTCATACTATCACTCCTCGGAGGTGGTGGAACAGGACCATTGTGGACACCCGGCTGTGGCCTCTGGCCTCCAAATCCTCGAGGAAGTGACATACTGCGTTGGAACTGAACGTCATCCAGTTCCGAAAGCTGCACTGTGCTCTGAGCGTGTATGAGTGCTGATTCCTCCACGACTCTGCCAAGTTGAGCTTTCTCAAATTGCACTGAGCCAAAGTCATCCTCACCGAGTCGTTTAGCACCACCTGGCGCCTGGAGACCATTCGTCAGAGGAATTCCAATGTTACTATTTCTATCCCCACGATCTCTCTGGCGCCTCTCTGACTCCCGTTTCACTATTCTAACGGTTTTTATCTCCTGTTTCTCTCGATTTGGGATCAAACCTGGAATTAATGACGAAATATTTAGTGTCAGAATGTATTGAGGGGCATAGAACAGAGGAAAAGTCAAATTTTCAATTTCGGAAATGAAGGACTTCGGAGCAAACTCTCTGGAAACATTTCTTGTAGAAGAAAAAATTTTCTACCAAAAGGTCTCTTGGTGATATTTTCTCGTGATACTGATTACCAAAATAATTTAATAATCGAAAGAATTAATTGACGATAGTTGAGATCAGTATCTTTGTCAATTACGGTTATCTTATAAATAATTGAAGCTGGAAGAAACCATGAATCGAAATTATTTGTAACACAGAACATTTTCTACAAAAAATGTATTTTAATGATTTATATATTAGTATAAGTCATTATCGAGATACGCCAACAGGCAGCAGAATTAGTTGACTACAGTTGCAATTGGTTTTTTTGTAATACACAATAATCTTGAGAATGAGTGATCTTTGAAGAAATCAAGAGAAAACACTTTAAAACAGGCCTTTTAATGATTTCTCCTAATGCAACTCATTTCTAACATAATTAACCACCACTAATTTCCAGGGTAATTAAACGATTAACGATGAATAGAAGTCACGTCAATGTTGGTGTGGACAATGTCAGAAAAATGTCCTTGAAATTTCAAATAAAAAATTTTAAAATTATTATCAATGACTAATTTACATGAAATCTTCATACATGTCCATACGGCAATAAAAATTATAGAAAATCCTGAAAATTCACGAAATTATTGTTCTGAGTCGCCTAGTTACTGCAAATTCAAAGGAATGCGATATGCAAATTTCACAATAATTTCGAAAATTCCAGTTATAAGGAAAATATCAATGATCGCATCATCATGAATAAAAAATTCCATAAACAATTTGATCTTCGCTAAGAGAAAAGCGAATAAGTTCTCAAACAAATCTTATTTGGACCAACGACATCGTTAGTTGAAAATTACCGCAAGTAATACCACGAGAGCTTCAAAATTATCGAGCAATTCCCGATAGGTTCATTGCAAACAAACGAAGGAGTCAAGTTTTTCAGGTTAAAAAATCGCGAGTGCGAAGCACGAGTGATTTTTCCTGAAAAACTTGACGACTTCGTTTGTGTGCAGGGAACCTTGAAAGAATTACTCGATTAATTTAGAAGCTCGAGTAGTATTCGGGAGGGAATTTTCCCATCCCAATGTCGGCCAAAAGAATTGCACTATGAGACAAAATTCATCTGACAGTTTCAACCAGGGGTTCACTCGACCACGGAATCTTCTGTTTTCCACAAATATAGACAACATGAAAAATTACCAGTTAAATTATCAAAAATTGTCAGTTATAATACCCGGAGTGTTTGAAAATTATCGAGTATTCCCCGAAACTTTCATTGCTTAGCAACATGTGCGTGAAGTTTGGCAGCATCAAAATCCCGAACGCTTGCGCGAGGGATTTTATGCCAAACTGCACGCGCATGTTGCTAAGCAGGGAAACTTGAGGGAAATACTCGGCTTGGGTACGGTCGTCCTAACGGAAAATTACTAGTCAATGATAAACATAAGAAACTAAAAATTCCTGATGGTAAAGAATATCGATATTGTTAAAACGAGTATGGCCTCTATACGAGAGATTTGAATGTGAAGAGAGGCTAGACAAGACGTTGATTCTTTAACGGGATATTGCGATAATGGAAATGACTAACTAACAGAATATTGGAATATCAAGATAATTATTCTGCCTGGATTTGTTCGTCACTGGTCATTATAGCTTGTTGAAGATTTAAAATAATGTGAGATGTCTTGATTGATGATCGAAAAACTGGCATTTTGATATTCTAGATTTCTGTATTTATGGAATCTTATTCGTATAGTTGTAGTAACACCTTGTAAATTGAAACTAAAGACGTGGATAAAATCATATATGGGTTATTAGCTATATACTAATAAAGTTGGAACGTTGAAATGGAGAAACATTAAAAATAATGATATAATGATGACATGTTGTTGAGAAGTATCTGCGTGATCCTTTATGGTAACATTGAATTTCCAGATGTTCCAAAGATATGATGGTAAAAAAAGGCGCTTCGATATTTTTAGGGCTCCGCGATTCACTCGAATGATAGTTGGTCGGAACGTTCATTGAGGAGAAGCCCCAAATCTCAAAACGTTGAAAGACAAAAAGTGCTGTTGATAATAGTGAATTTTTCGTAAGGGGATCTAGTTTATCGACGGCGATTCCTACATCACCAATCATGACAATCTGTTTTTCCTTATTATCGACGCAGACCTCTTTCCACACCAGTTAGATGACGCGCGTATGATGATATAAGGTCGGTGGTCGGAAAATCTAAATAAATTAATTAAATAATTGGTCAAAAAATCATGATGTACAATAACAATTATCAGAGAACGCTGATTGTATAAGGGTTGGTGGTAAGTATTAATTTCTTGCTTATTAGATTTTTCTTAAGTTTAAATAATACATTCCAGTAGTGAAGGGGTAATAAAGCCGATTTTGTATTTATTTTAAAGGTAATGTGACGTATTGAGATCGATCAATACGTCGATTTATTTAATAATTATAATTATTATGCCCAAAGTGGTGGACGATGGGAATGGGAAACGAGGTTTATCATTCCCTTCATCCAAAGATTGCTCAGCAGTCCCACGGTGTCCCATGGACACCAGCGTAAGCAGTTCCACGGTTTCTACAGGTCCAGTTCAGGGTGCTGAACTGTTTGACTGTGTAGGTTTCTATACAAACGAATGCACGAAACCGTATTAGTGAAGAAAACCGTGGGATTGCTTAGGTAAGCATTTTGGGACTTTGACGAGTTTGGACGACTCGGGAAGCACCAGAGTACGGCAGAGTACGTTCGGGAGCTGGACAGAGAAGATCTCTGGGCTCAGGCCTTCAGCCAACCAAGAACCAAGTCAAGTCAAGGTCCCAAAGTCGAGTCAAGTACCGCGTTATACCGAGCCATTAAACACTACCGTATATAAAAAGAAGTTAATATATAATTATTTTACCCACATTAGTACGGTCGGTTTAATATCGTTAACCCTCCCTCTATCCTTCACTTATCCCTCCAATTGAGCGAACCACCCGTGAGCTCACCGAGACTAGCCGAGGTCGGAGTGAAACAAGAGTTAAAAAGGAATAAATTAACTCATAACGTCACAGTAAGAAAACTTTTTATTCTCAACATTTCCAAATTTCAGCTTACAATATATTATGAATGACATCAGTATTAGAATAATCAGTCATATCAATCAATAATCCCATCTATGTCATCCCCACTGACGACTGAGAGAAAGATAATATTTTGAAACAATATTAAATTGATTATCTTATGAAATAAATATTGTTCTGTCCATCATAAATTGCACGATATAGTATTATTAAACTCCGACAAATGTTTATTTTCCTTTCAATCGTTATCTCAATCAACCGAGTTTTAATCAATCCGTCGGAAAGCAGTAACAATTTGATTACACTTATGGCAAACAATGTTCAAATTGTCATGTTGAGCCATCAGATTGATAATTCCATTGAGACAGTTGTCGCATGAGGACCAATGCCAGCAAGGTGTAGACACAATATTTGCAACCTTCTTGGCTTCGCAAAGTGTGCAACGGTATATGTCTAGACAGCGCACTAAGAATTACCGGGAAATAAGAGAAAAATGGTTAAAATCATCAATAAAATAATCCAGTTATGATTGTAATTTTACTATTGAAATGGCTCGTAAAGTAAAATACTTACATACTAAGAGGTTATCACCAACTACGGGAATGACCTCCTCAAGAATTTGAAGTTATGGAATTCCAAATATGTTGACTAAAATAGAAAAAAAAATCATATTAACTATTCTTGCACAATCATTAAATTATATATGATTCATAGTGTGTATTACTTGATAATTCTCTAAACATACCAATTTCTTGATAAGTCAAATCATTTTGAAACATAGCCAGTTGTCCAGGTTCGCAGATGACAAATTTTTTGCCGAATCCACCGAGAATATGACTTGTTGCAGTTAAAAATTTTGCATTATCCAGTTCATTACGGTCGTACATTTGCCAAGCAGTTTCAATGAGTTCATCGCGTACTATGTACTGGTGTTCTCGTGGGCGTCGCACACTTCTTCCTCGTTGTAATGATAAGATTTCAATTCTTGTAATCTTCTGTAGTTTCAGGAGTTTCTCTGTAATGGAGAAAAAGTAGGAGCTTAGCTGGGCTTTACAAGTTTCTTAATAATAACTATTTTTACATATTCATTACCGATAAATGTCCATATATTTGGATGAAGGCCAATTCGGAGTGTTAACACACGGTGATACGACTCAATAGCATTATTTGTTCGTTCGTGGAATCCGAATACAGAGAAATTGGCAGGCTTCACAGTGTTAATCCACCATCGTCGATAGTATCTCAAGAATCCATCAAAGTACAGTAAGATATCTCGTTCCGTTTCATTAATAAGATTCTGGAAAGCTTCGTTGATAGCTGTTGGTTCCAATAATGCAAGACCCATAATTCGTCGGTAGAAAAGAAAGCCTCGTGGCCACTCTTTGAGATTCTGATATGCTTTCTTCCCATTCAATTTTATGAATCTTTTAGTTAAACACTGGTAAAATTGATACATTTCTTATTAATAAAAATTTGTCGAACATGCTAGCGTAGTCTCAGATAGTCTTACCTGAAGATAATGG
>NW_021680344.1:32330-32845 GCF_001412515.2 Diachasma alloeum | reverse complement strand
TATCCGGAGGCATGAAAATTTAGGGCGGCGAGGGGGTGGGGTTTGAAACTACATTGTTATGAAATTTACCTCTCTGGAATCATGCGCTGCGTTTTTATAAATTAAAATATGAATTTCGGGGAAAATACATGATTATGCGGTTTCTCCGGGGGGTTAAAGACACCCGCATATATCCGGAGGGATGAGAATTGAGGGGCGTGAGGAGAAGGTTTCTGAGATTACATTTTTATAACATTTATCCCCCCGGATACATGCGCAGATTTTTTATAAATTAAAAAAAAAAAGAATTTCGGGGAAAATACCCCGGAGAAACCGCATAGACATGTATTTTCTCCGCAATTCATATTTTAATTTATAAAATATCAGCGCATGTTTCCATAGAGGTAAATTTCATAACANTATAACAATGTAGTCCCAAACCCCTCCCCCTCGTTCCCCTAAATTTTCATCTCACCGGATATATGCGGGTGTCTTCAACCCCCCGGAGGAACCGCATACTCATGTATTTTCCCCGA
>NW_021680344.1:31499-31975 GCF_001412515.2 Diachasma alloeum | reverse complement strand
TATCGCAAAAAAGCGCATGTTTCCGGAGGCGATAAATTTTATAAAAATATAATCTCAAACCCCTCCCCCTCACCCCCCTAAATTTTCATCCCTCCGGATATATGCGGGTGTCTTCAACCCCCCGGAGAAACCGCATACTCATGTATTTTCCCCGAAATTCATTTTTTTTTAATTTATAAAAAATCTGCGCATGTTTCCGGGGGCGATAAATTTTATAAAAATATAATCTCAAACCCCTCCCCCTCACCCCCCTACATTTTCATCCCTCCGGATATATGCGGGTGTTTTCAACCCCCCGGAGAAACCGCATAGTCATGTATTTTCTCCGCAATTCATATTTTAATTTATAAAAAATCAGCGCATGTTTCCAGAGAGGTAAATTTCATAACAATGTAGTCTCGAACCCCTCCCCCTCGTTCCCCTAAATTTTCATCCCTCCGGATATATGCGGGTGTCTTCAACCCCCCGGAGAAACC
>NW_021680344.1:19598-22171 GCF_001412515.2 Diachasma alloeum | reverse complement strand
ATATCTCCAGTAAAAAGATGCTCCAACTGCCTCAGATTTGGTCATTCAAAAGCCCAATGCAATAACTCAAAAATATGTTCCCATTGTGCGAATGTTGCACATGAAGACAACTCCCCTTGTCCATTCTTAAACAAACCTGCGAGGTGCATTAATTGCAAAAATAACCATGAATCTACTGATGACAATTGTCCTGAACTCTTGAGACAAAAATCCATTCATGAACACGCAGCAATCAATGGTATTACCTATCTTGAAGCAAGAGATATACTCAAGGGAACGATGAATTTCGCGCAAGCAGCGGCTCCCTCTCCACCTCCCATTGACATAATCCACTATCCTCCAATGTCTAAACCAAGATCCTCCCACAATCAGAATCGCCGAACGCAACCCCGTCGTCAAGGAAATGATAATGCGTCAAATTACCTCAACATCTCATCTCATTCAGAATCATCACAAGAAGAATTTTCAGAGCAACCTGGCTCCATTTCCCACTCACATAATAACCTATCCAATCCTAATTACCAAATCACCGATCGTCGTCGAATCCACTCCGTTCGCCAATAGAATTACCCAAAAGATGAACAATCTTTATTTAAAGAATCATCAGCCCGACCTCAAGAAGTATTCAATGAATCTGTGATTATGAAGAGAAAATCTTATCATTCTAAAGCAAATTTAACTGAGAATCAATCTCCCTGTAACCAAGATTCCCTACAATCCTCTCGTCCATTCCAACCCTGTTAAGGATGTGAAGAATTTAAGGTTATGATGTCTCAAATGACACAATTCTTTCAATTAATGGTGGAAAATTTATCCCCCCTTCTTGCAGCAGTAGGAATCAGCAGAGACTTCTCACAACTCAGTGGTAGTGTCATGCAATTCAATCGTGCCATTGGAGCCCCTGATGAAAATAACTCGAGTTTACCTCCTCCTTCTATAATCAACAGTAACATTGCAAAAAAACAAAATCCACTCTCCCAAGAGATTTTTAATCCCCCTCTTACTAATAACAATCTCGATAATAATGAACCAGCTCAACATTAATCAAGGTAATCCCTTTCGTATTTTACAATGGAATTCCCAAAGCATGAAGAAGAAAATGGGAGATTTACAAAAAATTTCAAATAACTATGATATCATTTTGATTACTGAAACATTTTTGAAACCTGAGATTCCATTCAAATTTCCTGGATTCATTCTATATCGCAAGGACTTTGAGGATCAGCACGGTGGGGGAATTACCATCGCTATAAGAGAAAATTTAAAATACAAGAAAATTCGAAATGTTGATGACATCTCAAATAATTTATACATACGTGGAATTCTTTTATCTACAACTAAGGGAGATCTTGCCATATATTGTGTCTACAAAAAACCCAGAATCCAAATTTCTAAACGAGAATGGTCAAATTTATTTAATTTTTATCCTAATACATTTGCATCAATAATAGGAGGGGACTTTAACGCTCACTCTCCGGTTTGGGGTTGTGGTATTTCTTGCAAGAGTGGTGATTCGCTTCTAGAAGCATTGGATGACTCAAACTTAATCCTAATGAACGATGGCTCCATAACGAGAATCTCAAGACCCAATGAAAATCCTTCTGCAGTAGACATTACATTAGTGTCCTCCAATATCTCCCTTCAATGCACATGGAAAGTCCTAAAAGATGCAATGGGGAGTGATCACTACCCAATTGAATTGACCATCAATGAAACTCCGGAGAGATATCATTTTTTTTCACACAAAATCAAAAAAGATAAAATAGATTGGAATAAATTTTTTGAATATCTTGAGTCTAAAGAGGAAATCATCAAGAATTTCCCGGATGATTTAACTGGAGCCTCTCAATATGAGAATGTCATAGAAACTATTATGAAAGCTATTGATCATGCATCCTCAAATCTAAAGACTTTTCCCGCTCAAAATTCTTCCTCTCGAAATTCTAACACTTTCAAAAAAGGCACTCCCCCAGCACCCTGGTGGAATGAAATCTGCTCTAAAGCTGTTGCACTAAGAAGAAAAGTTTATTCTACCTTTCGAAAACATCCCACTTTCAATAACTATATTGTTATGAAGCGACAAGTTGCAATTACGAAGTGGACTTTACGTAAGCAAAAAATCTTAGGCTGGCAGAATTTTTGCGAATCAATTAATCATCGAACTCCAATCAGTGTTATATGGAAAAAAATTAAATGGTTTAAAAATAGAAATTCACACAACCCAAACTTGATACCTCAACAAGATATGGAATCGTCAGAAAAAATGCAAGATTTTATCACGGAATTCTGTCCTAATTTACCTCAAGACTATACACCTCCTCCACCCCCTCAAATTCCCTTTAAATCCTCTGACACGCTTGAGAATGATTTCACATTCAAGGAGTTTGAAGCAGCTTTGAAGAAAACCAAGAAGGACTCCTCTCCAGGACTTGACAAAATTGATTATAGACTAATTGAATCTCTCCCAAAATCATACAAAGAAATTATACTCAAGATTTTTAACAAACTTTTACAAGAAGGAAAATTTCCTGATGCATGGCGTGATTTTTTAGTTTTTCTCATCCCAAAACCCG
>NW_021680344.1:0-19573 GCF_001412515.2 Diachasma alloeum | reverse complement strand
AAGATATAAACTATTTATGTTACTTTTGAATAATACTTGAGAATTACTTCAGTTCAGTAACTTGTACTTGATGGTTTAGTAGTTGGTTAATAACTGAGGAACTTGGAGTCTTGGAGTCTTGGAATGTCGAGGATTTGCAAGAGGGTAAATTGGAGGGGATTGGTGAGTTGGAGGGAGTTAGTCCCAAGAAGGTCATTGGTCTTTAGGAAGGTGGGTGGTTACTTTCATGGGTTGTTTCGAGAGGTGAGTAGGTAGAGAGGGATGCGGAGAATCCTGGGATTTGGGATATTCAGCAAGGGTTCGAGGAAACGAGTTACTGATGGGAAAGTACTGAGGAAGTAATTTGACGTTTCCTAGGAAGTTGAGACCAAGAGGGTAATAAAAGGGTCCAAGAGGATTTGAAGTTTTGAGGGTTATAGCAATAAATTGAGTTTTATAAATTGATATTTCCATACAACTCAATTTAATTATTTTTCGTGGCAATTCCTTGTCATGAATTCTCTCAGTTCTGTTCCCTCCGATTTTTGATGATGAAAGACCAAAAGAAACTACGGTGGAAAAAAATCAGCTAATTCGTGCCGAGCAATTTTAATAAAAACTGAGGACGCGTTGGATTTAGGTGCGAACCTTCGAGGTTCATCATTTTGGCCAATTGACTGACAAAATTTGAAAAAAATTATAAAAATAAAATTTTCATGAAATTTTTTAAAGGTTTTTGGGCGGATTACTGACAAACCCCTTCGTTCTTTCATCTATAAATCTAATTGAAAGGTAATGGATTGATGCAGATCGCAAAAACCTAGAAAAAAGCTAGCGATACCCAAGAGTTGAAGTAATTCTCTTAATATTACATTAGTTTCTCTATCCACATCAGGAGAAACCCTACAATTGGAGCAAGGGTATGATCACAACTCTGGTTGTCTAGATAGAAATCTAGATAACTTCAAGGGTCAAAGCTGGAGTGGAAATGCACATAGGTACCACGCTTTTAACCTAGATGATGTCCACAGAAAACCTTGAATCACTGCAACGTTTTTGGCATTGCTCAGTTACCCCCCTAAAAACCTGCGTCAGGATAATGTCAACAAAACTTGGATTTTCCACCAAGAACTTGAGGAGTTTTGAGGGTTCTCAAAGGATGTTATATTCGTCGTTCTGTTTTCCTCCTTAAAACCTAGGGAGATTTCAAAATTGAGTCGAGAGAATAAAAAAAAATCTGGTTTTAATCTCCGCAATACTCTAGGCTCAATCCGTCAGGGGCATGATAAATCACCTAGATGAATTAAATATGAAAAAAAAAGGATACTCATTTTGTATCATGTTTGGTAGAAATACTCACATCATTTACTTGTTAATATAGTTAGCGATGAAAGCTGAGTTTCATAATAAGATGAAAAGACGGTATAAGGTGATAAATCGCTTTTTTTATTGTCAATAACAATTTTTAAAGACATGATCATATTATTATGTTGTAAATGAATTGACAAACATTTAGAAAGGCACGATGTT
Source organism: Diachasma alloeum (assembly GCF_001412515.2). Taxonomy (NCBI): domain Eukaryota; kingdom Metazoa; phylum Arthropoda; class Insecta; order Hymenoptera; family Braconidae; genus Diachasma; species Diachasma alloeum. The sequence continues at coordinate 18,064 of NW_021680344.1, read as the reverse complement.
TTATCTGCCAAGTTGTCAGACCTGGATTATCGCAGGAAAACTAGACCCAAAATGATGAGTTATCATTAAAAAAAAACTAATGCAGACAGTAATAATTTATCAGAACTATCGAAGACTGGGTTTGAATCATAAGTTGCACTTACATAAAAATACTATGAAAAATGATCGTACGATAAATATATTTGTAGGACTCAGGATATTCATTGTTTTCAAGTTATATATAATATGACTCGAGTGTATACCGACGAATGGATAAGAAAAATAGAATAGTATTGAAACTTTATCAATATTTTCATGTAGAATGATGAAAAATATCAAATCATATGCGTCAAACATTATCTGTACGAACATAGCAGACAATACGGCGACAAATGAGGCATCTTAATAATTCGTTTTCCTCTCGAATTTCTTGTCCCCCGCGATAACATGAATCACACAAGACTCTGTCTGCATCGATAAAAAATAACGTTTGCTGGATTAGTGTGGCAGCATACACAAATCCTACCATCATTGTCTTCTAGATGTTGTCTCACTTCTCTCTCTATCTGTTCTCTTTCCTCATCATCTGGGAGGAGGGCAAAATCTTGGATAGGCCCTTCGATTGCATTTAAATGGCCATAATCATCTTCTGGAGGATCGAAGATAGGATCATCTAACATTGAAAAAAACGAGACAATAATTAAACATATGCAAGATTATTTCACAACAGTGTCAACACGTATAAAAAAATTCAATAGAAAACCTATCGAATTCTCTAGGAAATTCTATTGGAATTCTATTGAAAATTCTATTGGATTTTCGCCCATTTCTATTGCAAATTTTTTCCAATAGAAATATTTAATGGATCACATTTTTATAGAAAAAAATCAATAGAATCAGATTTTTCTATATAATTTCTTCTATTGAAATTTCTCCATAGAATTTTCACGGCATAATTTTTTTTAAGTTTTTTTGCTTGAATTTTTTAATGGAGGATAGAAGAAAATACAATATAAAAAACTTAGAAAATTTATGCCGAGAAATTTCTATAGAAAAATCTAATTCTATTGATTTTTTTTTTATAAAAGTGTGACCTATTAAATATTTCTATTGGAAAAAAATCTGCAATAGAAATGGGCGAAAATCCAATAGAATTTTCAATAGAAATCCAATAGAATTCCAATAGAATTTTCTAGCGAATTCGATAGGATTTTCTATTGAATTTTTTCATACGTGAATAAACATAATCATTACCGTCGAGAATTATGTTTCCTCTTTCATCATCGAAAATTCTCTCATCTCTTCCTCTTAGATCTCCAGGGGCCTGCTCGATAGCATGACCAATAATTTGCCTTCGAGCACCATCATTCAATCCATCATTCATGTCTTCATTAGCTCCAGCTCCATTTTCGTGTTGTGGCTGACGAGGAGCACCAATGTTGTCTTCAGCATCTTGATTTGCCCTGGCTCCATTATGAAGTGGTAGATCAGGAACCACATTTGGCCTCTGAGCATAAAAATTTTCTGCATTATTCCCAGCATTGTGAACCCCATCTTCAGCTCTGTTGGCAGCTCGTGCAGCTACTTGTCGACGAGCACGTACTCTTCGGGCATTGGGGTTGATTCTTCTCAACAATTTCTCGAGATTTTGTGCTGGTTCTCTTGCCGTAAAAATTGGCATCATTAAAGCTGGAATAAGAACAAAAAATATACTACTAAATCGAATTTTAGGAGGTAATATCAAGGACTAATTAATCACACAGATGAATTTATTATGAAGAATTATTATACCTCGTTCTTCATAACCAGCGCCCTGGAAAAGTTGATGAGTTTTTGGATATTCATCAGGATTTGCTAAGTTGTCTAGAAAACTGGTCCTCAAACAGAAGACAGCCACTTGCATCAAACGTGCCTCGTCAATAGCTCTATTGTGATACTTATCCCATTGTTTCGGCAGGGAGGAATTATCATCGGCAAGAGGATAAACCTTTGGAGTCCAAGCATGAGGGACTGACTGTGGACGTGCTTGTAATTCCTTATGTATCTTCTCCTGACAATGAATGATTCTTTCTGCAACATCAAGTGAAATAAAATTGAAACTTTGGGACCCAATTTCATATGAAATTAATGAGTAAATGGTTTTGGATGAGTGGAAAATTTCTCTCCAGAAAGTTGATATTAATTTGATAAAACTATATCACAGAAATTAAAGAAAGGGAAGAAGGAATATTCACCCATAAACTTCCACAAAGTTATATCTCGTTCATTAAATTGTAACAATATCTTGAGCATCGAACGTTGGTAAGCATCAGTGGCACCAGAATTTTTGTAACAACTTAATTCTTCAGGACCTACTGATTGGATCCAGTTTGTTTCATAATAACTGAGGAATTGTTCCATCTCATTTTTCTTATCAGCAGTCATTTTGTTGAGAATTTCCTCTGTATATGATCAGATGATTTTGTCAGCTGGGAGGATGGCTAAAGTTGTGAATCTTGTCAAGATGGTGATGTTCTCCTCATCATGAGTATTGATATTCAATTCTTCAGGCTTAGAATTCATTATATAAAATTATTAGGAAAAGAAATTGAGACTTTGTATTTATATAACATGTCAATACAGACAATAAAGAAAGTACAACTCAATGAAAATCTTAATGAATGGCCACTCACCGACATATGATTGTAAAGTGTTCCCTTGACATTATTATAGTGTCGTTTGAGTTGTGTGTGGAGCAGATTATCAAAATTTGCGTAGAAGGGAGTACTTGCATCGTCGAAAATTCCTTTCATTTTTTCAGCGATAGAAGCATAAGTTTCCTCGCATCTGCTCTTGATACAGATCCACATAACTGGATAAACCTGTTTGATATGCAAGTGTAATGAGAGTCGAAATATTCAGGTAATTTAAAGTTTTCTGCCTTGCTCAAAATTTATTGCCAAGAATAATGTCCACGGAATATTTGAGAAAAGAAAAAGAAACAAAATATAATCACCTTTCTCTCAGAGACTCTCATGACTATCATTACTTCCTCAACATGGATCAAGTTGGGTAACATATTGTCATTGGTAACACAAGAAATTGCTGTTATTGGTGTATCTCCCAGAATTCTCATTGTTTCTGGATCAGTGAGAATTAATACTTCTGAAGGCTGGCCCCTATTAAATAACTCTACCTGCAGAGCACCATGTCCACACCAGCGAAGAGGCGAATTTATATAGTTTGTCTACTAATACTCCATAAGAATTTTCAATTTCTGGAAGTTCCTGATGCTCATTACGCCAGTATCTCATTCGATTCCTCAATCTTTCATTGTTGAGTAATTCAATTGTTGCAGCATGTCTGTAAGTTTCATCAAGTTTTCAATACTTTATCACGAGATACTAAGAGATAATCAAAGTCGAAAACTAATAATAGTTGATGGAAAAGATATTTACACTGGCTCCAAGTCATTCAAAATGAATGTTAGATTTCTCAATTGCCTCGTGTAAGCTGCGCACAATTCATTCAAGAATATGTCCTCTGGTTCTTGATGCAAGTCAATTCTGTGTTTGTGGGGCGTTGTAATTTCGAAAACATCATTGACAAATTTCCCTCGACCAGAACATCTCCATCTATTGTTTCCCAGTGAACAAACGTATCTTCTGAAAAAGCATGGAGCGCAGGAAAAATAACAATATTACTTGGTGATGAGAATTTTTACAAAATTTAGGTGCTGAAATGGAAAAAAAATGGATGAAATCTAGGAGGCCGGATTTTTACCTTCCATTATTATACAAATAACATCATGAAACATTATTATTATTATTATTTTGGAATACTGTATTATTTATTGGAATTCTGAAAGGTATCTCCATTCCTCTCGCCCCTGGTGTGAAACAGTGGGTTGCGACTATGGCAATCGGTGGATTTCTGTTCTGTCACTCGATCTGCACTCTCGTATAAGTGCTGCAGAGAATTTTTCTGATATATATTACAAAAGGCTCTGTTATCTACGTTTTCGAATGGAAAAAAAAATCACGTAATTTCAATAATTGATTGTACATATTACCCGATTTTCTCAGGAAAGGAAACGGGTATAATCATGTACAAAAATGGAAATCCTCTACAATCAAAGCTGTTTTCATTTTTTCGCAATTTTTTATTTTGAATTAAATTGATTTTTTTACCGAAAATTAATTTTTGACTAATTATGTGATGAAACCTTACTATCCGATTGTTCAATAATAAGATTTGTAAGAACAATAATTTACCGCGGAATAATTTTAGTTACTTGTGCTATACGGATGCGCAATGTCAGGGATATGTGCTAACAGGGATAAATTAAATATTATTCCACAGATTTTGTGACGACCACGTTGAGATTGAAAATGACCCAGACTCAAATATTTACGAAATATTGAATTGAAATGATATGTTGCTGATTAAGGGGAAGGGAGAAATATACGCAAGAGAAACATTCAGGAGGAGTCGCATGGAAAAAAATGTTCATTTCAATTGTAATACTAAGTTCTGAATTCTCAAAAGTCTGACTTATTATTTTATACAGTAGGGGCGAAGGGGGAAATAATTGACTGTCGCAATATGTAAGTCTGGAATTTATGAAGGAATATGAATATAGATGTATATATATATATATATATATATATATATATATATACATACGCACGTATGCATACAGGCAGTGGGGTTGGAAGAAGATATGGGTCTAAATGTAATGTCAAAATATATGTGAAAAGAAAAATATAGAAAATGGTACTTGACCACCCAGTAATGATGATAAAGCAAACCAGTCCTTCGTCAAAACTGATTTTTTAGAAAAAAATCAATGGAAAAAAAAATTAATCCGAGGGGGGGGGAGGAGAAAATCAGGGCGAAAGACAATGTAATTCACGAACATCTGGGAAACTAAGAATGACCGCAAAGCCGATAACTGTTCATTAAAAGATATATCACACGGTCGAAAAATATTCGGAAAGGAAAAATGAAGAATGTCATCTGGATTTTGTCAGGAATGCATACCCGCACACTGCGTATACGTGAGATGAACTATCAGTGAAGGTCATGAACAAGGCGAACGATTTTACATTTTTTTTCTGTTTTGCAATTAGGAGAATAAAAAACTGTGACGCGGTTTCCAATAATTATAGATACATATCTTTTCAATCGCCATCCTTCTTGCAGCACTTGAGGACGGTAATACGGAGATCATGTTCAGCAGTATCGAAAATTTTAACCAAAATGAAAAGATTGTATTCGGCATTGGAGACAATCGACCACCTGATCGTAACCTTTGTTATTTGAAGAAGAGGGAGATAATGCGTAATTTAACAGTTTAAAAAAATACTCATTTCATCGAAACTTTTATACGAGATCGGATAATATTACAGAAAGATCAAGAATACGGGTAATCATTACGTTTGAATGGTTTAAACAATGAACGAAAAAAAAACGATTTAATGTCGAGGATTAAAAAATTGCATTTGTAAAGAAATTCAACTTCGACTTCTATATCTTCAAAAATGGGAATCGATAGTGATTATAGAATTTCAACATTATTCATAACAAAAAAAGACCATTCAAATGCGATCGGCACAGGATTCTTCTTTTTCTTGAGGGCAAGAAAAAATGCTCGTGAAACGATTGACCTTGGAAGCATGCATCTGCAATTATCTTACATTGTTGCATATAGTTACTGGCAGCATATTCTTCTTCTTGATATCATCGTTCATCGAAAAAAAAGGAATTACTCCATTCCACTGAATTGTCAACGCAATCCCGCACGTGTTGAGCGAGCAAAATTTCGGAAAATGGGACTGTCGTATAAAAAGAGGGGAGACGCACTGAACCTACTGGTATACATACCATCAGTATGGGTAAAACTGGTGAAACGGGATGGCACTCGAATGAGCCGAATGCCGTATGAATGGCGGGCAGGGCTTTTTCGTTGGAGAGAATTCACATCTCTGTACTCATTTTCAAGATTATTTAACAACCGTGATGAATTTCCCAGTGATGTATGAATATGTCACAAGCTGAGATTAGCCACCCTATATTTTCCTCCTTCAAATTATAATAGATTTCAAAATAAATAAAAAATAAAGCGATGAATTTTTCTGTATCTTAAACAAAAATTAAAAATGAAGGACAAAAAATAGGGATGAGCCTCCATTCGAATGTCTAAAAGAAGGAACCGGAAAATCCTTCAATAAATACCAAAAATTGAGTGAATATATTGTTATTAATTCAATCACAAATGACGAGATTAAAAGTCGTGATTGGTATCATTGCAGAGCCGGGAAAATTTAATACAAGAACAAGGGGAAAGACTACTCGTTCTGCTACAATAGTTTGCACGAAATGGGAAAATTTAATGCAATGAATGAAAAGGTTCTTAGCTATGGTTAAAAAAAAGGCGAAAAAACAGTTTCTCTTCAGAATTCCGCATTAAGATCTATTATCTTTCCAATGAAACCCTATTTGACTGCCAATGTCCCTACTTTTAAATGAAATAGGGCATAAGTCGGGCATTTTCCTTGAATAAGAAAAGAAGAATCACTTGCGTCGAAGCATTAATTTTCCCCCATAATAACTCTCTGAATCAACGAAATACTTCTCAAACTCCGCCACTGTACATTTCGGTGGCATTTTTGGATTATCAAAATTGATTTGTTTGTTCTATCTCATCTCCTTCTTCTCCTCCTCCACTCTCCCCCCCTTCCCTCTCCATTCGAAGCTCATATTTTGCTACATAAACTTCCAATTGTGCAGCGGAGATTCTAATGGAAACCGAAGTAACGTAATATCGTAATATTTGGAAGTACGATTCAAAAGTCTAGGTCGTACATATTATTTTTTTTTTCAAATATTCACAAGATAAGGTGATCACATATCACATTTTCTGAAATCCAATGCTTCGAAAAATTAAAAGAAATATCGAAGGTTTATAGTGGAGCATTGAAAATTAAATCTCGTATAGAAGAATAATTACTTCCAACTCATCAGAAATATTAATCAATACAAAAACTGAACAAATCATTAAATGGATACCTGGGGACTGAAAATCATCATGTTGAGGTGACGCAAGAAGAGGCAGGGGGGGGGGGGCTTTGAAACAACACAGAGAAAGCTCGAAATTTCGCGCGATCAGAATTCGTCGAACGGCAAACGTGCATCAAAGAGGATGAATGCACTGAGCCTGTCGACATACAAACGAAGGGTGGCAGTGGTATTAGTTGGACACCGTATGAATGGCAGGCCTTTCAGTTTTCAAGAATTTTTATCCCTGGACTCATCTTGAAAACTATTTAGACGCCTTGATTCATATTTTCCAATTATATACGTATATCTGTTACGTGCTTGTGATGACCTACACGCCACTTTTTGTCCTCAAATCGGGAGCAATATGAGGAAAAAAAAATCTGTTGTCATAGAAAAATGATTCTCAAATTCAACGGGAAAATAAATGACCACAAAAATAAATACAGACATTAAATCTAAGATAACCCTCTTTTGGAATGAGTGGAATAATACACGAGGAATTTATCCTCTACTCAACACGTAATTTGAGCTAGCTATTGTGTAAAATAAAATTTTCACGGGAAAACCATGAGAAAAAAAAACAGTCGAAAGGAAATAATCTCCATAAACTCAGCACTTCCCCTTGTCTCTCCCGTTGGTGCAGCCTGTCGTATTTACGAAATTTATGACCGACTAACCCGCTCGGTCGATTCTTCAAAGTATGTACCTAATAAAAAAATGACGAAGGGCTCTGTCATTCACATTCACTACACGGACAAAAGACAGCGCTGTAAGATGGGGGACAGTTTGTGCATAGTTTCGGAGACTCTAAACAAAGGGGAGGTCAATTTCGAGGGCAGACACTCTTACGCCTTCACTTTTTCTACTGGAGATTACAAATTATTATTTCACATAGTACTTAAAATGATTCCATCGCATAGGACCAGATTTCCGAGGAAAATTTTCATGATAAATAATTGAAAATTGTTGATTATTCTAAAGTTTAATTAAAGTAATTTTTATGCTGCATATATGCTCGCAAATGGGTGTTTTTTCAAGTTCTCCGTTGTGCAATTAACAGCTTGATCATTATTGTACTATTGGAGCTATTTATCAATGTTTCAATTAATGTTTTTTACAAATTATCTATTTTTTACTAAAATGAAATTTTGCGATTTTTCTTAAATACAATCGCGATTGAAAAATTACCATCTCATTGCTCTATAGAAATATTTCATTGATATATGGAGGACATGAGGATAGTGATTTGGATTAGAGAATTGGGAGAAAAATAAAGGCCCGTTGAGAAGTTCAACACATGTTTGCGGAATTTCGAGGAAGCATAATAGACTGGAGATATTTAATGGCGTTCCAATTTTTTTTTTTCATTCCGTGCTTCAGGGTGCGGATTATATACTGTGTGAACTTTCACTTTTTGGAATATTTTCTCTTTTTGTCACAGTTTCCCAAAAAAATAAAAGAGGTGTATCAGTTCCCTCCCAGCCTATTTTTTTTTCTCTCTCCATACCCCTTGCATTTTTATCACATTTTTTCACATATTTTCTTCTGTTACATGTTTATCTTCAAGTAGATTCTCGTGTGATCTCGTCTCGCGCTAAGCCTATATTGACACACTAACGGAGGATGGCAATCGCCTCAGTCGGGCGCTATATGAATGGCAGAGCTNCTTTCACTTTTTGGAATATTTTCTCTTTTTGTCACAGTTTCCCAAAAAAATAAAAGAGGTGTATCAGTTCCCTCCCAGCCTATTTTTTTTTCTCTCTCCATACCCCTTGCATTTTTATCACATTTTTTCACATATTTTCTTCTGTTACATGTTTATCTTCAAGTAGATTCTCGTGTGATCTCGTCTCGCGCTAAGCCTATATTGACACACTAACGGAGGATGGCAATCGCCTCAGTCGGGCGCTATATGAATGGCAGAGCTTCCAGTTTTTGGGGTTTTTTAGACATCTTTATCCATTTTCCATTTATATACGCATATATGTCACACGCTTGAGATGACCCACACGCCACTTTTTGTCCCCAAATTGCAAGGAATATGAGGAGAAAAGATTCTGTCGTCATAGAAAGATCATTCGTTGAGTTTATTCTCAAATTTAACGGGAAAATAACAACCGCAAATCTAATCACAAACACAAAATCTAAGATTAGCTTTTATTGGAATAAGTAGAATAATATATAAGAAATTGATTCTTCACTGAACTCGTTATTTTAGCCTGCTATTATGTAAACTCAACTTTTCACTTTAAAAACATGAAAAAAAAAACAACATATTCTCCTGAAATTCAGGACTTGCTCTTGTCCCCCCCCCCCTTCTTCCGTATGGGCTGTGGTACTCATGAAATTTATGATCGTCTACTCCGGTCGGTCAATTCTTGTAAGTATTTTCCTAAAAAAAAAAAACATTACGAAGGTTTCTGTCATCGCTGAGAGATGTAGTTTCAGAGATTCTAAACAAAGGATAGGTAACTTTCAGGCACACACACGCTTCATGCTTTCACCTTCTCTACTGGAGATTACAAATTATTATTTCACACAGTTCTCAAAATTATTACTTCACATAGAGCCAGATTCCCGTAAAAAATCTCTATGATTGATAATTAAAAATTGTTCAATATCCTAAAGTTTAATTGGAGTAATTTTTATACTGCATGCTAGACAAAGAGTGTTTCTTAACGTTTAGTTCTCCGTTTCATGATTACCAGCTTTATCATAATTGTACTACAATATTATTGTATCAGTACAATCATTGTTAAACAATGACTATGACATTGCTCGATAGAAACATTTCGTTGATACCGCGGCGAACATAGGTGGAGAAAGGATTATCCACCAGCATAATTAAGAAAGTTCTCCACAAGTGTGATAACATACCGTAAGCTGTTTCCAGGCGCACAGGAGGGATACATAGAGGATATCCAACGTGAATTAAACGAGAAAATTATGAGAAAAATGAAGAAAAAAAGCTAGAGGAACGACAATGTTGAATTCAATTATGCGTTGGTGATGGATTCTCAAAATTATATCATGACCAAAAAAGGGTAGGGAAAAAATTCAAGATAAAAACATCCGAGAAAATCAAAAAAAAAAAAATCCTAAGACTTAGGTACGTGACAACATTGATTAACCGGCAAAGTTTTTGAACAAGTCACATTTTTTGTGAATTTCAGTCCACAAACAAATAATTATCTTGGACGGAAAAACGAAGATTTCTTAGTTGACAAGAAAATAGCCGCGGGCGAGCCGCACATCTCTATTTTTTTTTTAATTCTATCACAAATGGGATGTCATAAGGTTCGATACCATAAAAAAAATTAACAAATTGGATGAAATTCCGTCAAGAGGCCGCGGGTGTAAAAAAAAACAGCCGAAATGCGGGGAAAATGTTGCTACATGAATTCTTAGGCAAAAGAAGATTGCGAAATGTGGAAAATATATTTTAAAAAATCTTATTTTTGGGAGAATAAGATGAAACGAGTTGAGAGTAGTCTAAAAAGGATAAACAATTTCTAATAATGTTTAAAGATACAAGGAGGTTTACGGATCTCGAGGCCACTATGTTAAAGAGAAGGGAGGGGGTATCCAACGAATATGATGGCTCCCTGATCCGTCAACCACCTTGTATTTCAAAGAATTTTCTAAAATTATTCATCCTCCACAGACCATCCTCAAGTTGATTCATCCTGTCCTTTCAAAAATAACCAATTTTTGGAGATTTTTTCAGATTTTTTAATATTCTTTAGAGTTTACCATAATTCGGAAAACCAAGGGATAATAATTAATTGTAATATTCTTCATCAAAATTACACTCGAGAGGGATTGAGATGGTACATGATTCAACATAAATAATAATAATAATAATAATAATAATAATATATTGAATAATTTGAACTTCCATATGGCATTTTATGGTATTGGGAAACCATTAGAGCTACGAATGATTATCCGTTTTCTATACCCAGAAAAAAGGAAAAGGACAGTGATGATTGTTTGAAAATTCACAATTAAAAAATAAAACCCGTTGAATATCGATACTTCCACATATTCAAGTAGACAACTGAATATGGATAACAAATAAATTATTGAATAAAGCAGCGGAAATCAACAATTATAAGGGCGAAAGTGAGGGGATTCACTCTTTTACACGACAAATAAATTTTAAAAATAAGTAGGGTATATGAAGGCGACTTGCATAAAACTGATCTTTTCCGTGGAGACTAAAAGAACAATTTGCAATTTTTTTTTCCTTCAAATCTTCGTTCATTAGTGGAAAAAAAATCGCACTGCACGTCCACAATTCTATCATTGGTACAAGAGTTAGTCTAACAGGATGTGACACGTTGGTATCACTTATTTTCATCGTCTCAATTCTAGTGAATAGTAACGAAAAAGTTTCCGGTGTTAGGGAAATATTTGATTCGATGTTTCTGAAATCAATGTTCAAAAATAACGAGCGCATGGAATCAATGAATTATTCTTCATTTAAATGAGTGAAATTATGTATTGAGCGTGAATAAGAAAAGGAAAAAAAATTATGTATTGAAAATTCATTGAATCAAGATCGGAAATTGATTATTGCATTAATGGAGAAAAAAAGAAAAAAAACCCTGTCTGGCGCCTCATTGTTGATATGTCTTCTGAAAACTCATCTTCTCAGTAAAGTACGCAAATAAATAGTCGAAACAAACATTCCCATGAATGTAAAATCCCATAAAAATCAAGGAGGTTCTTGGTTATAAAATATTGTTGAAAAAAATTCCTAAACGTAACTACGTATCCCCCAGCCCCCTTTCCCCCTGTGCACGACTTGACATAAAATATTATAGAGCACTCAGTAATAAATTTCGTTTTGAACGAATGTTTGTACAGACCTCGCCTTCGACTCGGCCTGTACACTACACATTCGTTGAAAACGAAATTTGTGCCCTTGTACTCTAATGTACTAATATATATTTTTCTTTTGAGTCGATAAGTGACGTATTATGATTCAGTGCGATAAGTAATTTTTAGGGCAATAAGTAAAAACGCTCGATTGTTTCATGAGTTTCAGATAAGTTCAGCTCAGTGAGAACTACGTCTCTAACCATCAATAAATTTTCATGGTTTTAATTAATGATGGAATAATCTCGGTAATAACTAATGTTAGGGGAAAATTCCAAAAGATATTGTTTGAAACGCAACTAAAATTCCAGAACATTCTGGTCGACTATCGGCCTACTTCGAAAATCTCCGGGACCCTTCGGGTCATCAGTCATAAGTCACCGAAACACGCGCAAATCAGTTGAGGCTTAGCCTCTCACCGTACAAGTCTATCTCGGGCAAATCACCTGTACAAGTTTTATATCGCACCTCACCGAGTACAGTAGCTTCTTGAACCTCACCTAGCTCACTAGTAATCAAGTACATCACCGGTCTTTGTAAGATCACCGTTTTGTTTAGTACATCACCTCTGTTGATTAAATTCAGCCTAAATTCAGTGACTCAACGAATTTACAGTGAAAGACAATCATCAATTTAATTAGACATTCAACTATTGAAAACCAAAGAGTGTAAAGACTTTTGACAAAGTGGTTCGATCCCACAAAATAAAGTGTGATTTTTTAAATCCGGCTCATCAATAATTTTCCCAACATCTCCCTCCACATTTTCATCCCACATCCACCCTAAATCTAGTCATTCACCAAACAGATATTTTTTGTAGGAAATTCTCTCCTCTCCAAAGAAGGTCTTTTGACATTTTATCCTAGAATCACTCATCACCAAGATAAATTCGTAATTATCAAAATGTATGAAAAAATTGATTAAATTGAACTCATCTTGATGGAGCTAATAATTAGAGAAATATCTCGGTAATTAGTGATTTCAAGAAAGAATATCAGAAAACCGTTTTTGTAGAAAATTCACTCTTCTGTAAAAAAAGTCTTTTGACATTTTCTTTTAAAGTCACTCATTACCAAGCTGAATGCATAATTATTGAAATGTCTCAAAAATCTTATTATTATTTTGGTAATGAGTGATTTTAGGAGAAAATATCAGTATGTCTTGTTTGTAGAGAATTGTTTCTTCTGTAAAAAAAGCTTCTTTTCATTTTTTCCCAAAATCAGTCATTATCAAGACAAATGCATGATTATCAAAATATCTCGAAAATGTAATTAAATGGAATCTCTCTTCATGGAGGTAAATAATTATAGAATTATCTCGGCATTATAGAATTATCTCGGCATCTTTTTTGAAGGGAATTTTCTGGTTTGCAAAAAATGTTTTCTGACATTTCCCCTCAAAATCACTCATTCCTGAGATAAATTATGATTAGTAGAAGTATAAAAATTGACTTTTTTAAATTCATTTTTGATTCATTTTTGTTTCATGATTTTTATTCTTACTTTACTAATTTCGTCTTTTCCTTTTGATGTTTTTGTGCCTTCAGTGGAGGGGGGGGTCGCCCCCCAACCCCCCACCAGGGCTCCCCCCCTCGACCCCGACAGGGGGGCTCTGCCCCTCTGTAACCTCCCCCTCGCACCCCGTCGACCACCACCCCTCGCAATTTTGACTTTAGCCTCGAAAAAAAAAATAGTATGTGATATTCGGGCAATAAGTGGCAGGTTATGTCTCGTGTGATTGCAGCACTCGCCTTCGGCTCGTGCAGCAAACTTCGCGCTCATACATCACCAGCCACTTTTCGCCCTTATATCGCAATATACTATTATATCCGTAACCCCAAACACTGCACCATCTGTAGTCGAAATCAAAATGGAACGATTTCTCCGCTGGATACGCCCCGACATTCAAAAATTGATCGTATATTTTCCTCCATCTTTACCTGTGCAGCGAAGATCGGGATAAGTGTTGCACACAAAAATCTTGCGCTGCGCGCTCGTGATTTTGATCTGCAAAACTTCTCCCTCTCGTTGCTACCCAACAAAACAATCGGGAAATATCCGATAATTTTGAAGGTCTCGGGGTATTACTACTGATTATTTTTTCCATTTTTATTTCGACTAATCAGGATGCAGTGTTTGGGGTCACGTGGCACCTTACACGAGCTCTGAGAATTTTGTCAATTCATCTGTCAAAATCGTGAAAAACAATTGATGATCTACTAATGAATTATCACTCTCGAAAAAATTAGAAGAAAAAATTATCACTTTTTATTAAAATTTGTTTTATTACTTTCACTAAGATGTTTATTAGGTGCTATTTAAATAAACCCGTTTATTTGTTTCAAATAAACAATTTTTCTGGGTGTATCATGATTGGTATCTCCTTGAAAGACATAGCAAATTTTCTCCTGTCTCCAGGAAGTTCCTGGAAATTTTTTCCTAGAAGTAAAAGATAAGAAGTTGGAATGTAATGAAAGGGGGAGAAGGGATGAAATTAATATGATAATTTTTTTTATTGAAATTCTCATTTATTAAAAAACTTCATAGAATCTAAAGTTGTGTTTATGATATTGAAAGTTTCTCGTTTATTTAATGAAACTTTCTCTTCGCTAGGCTCCAATTTCAATAAGATGCAAAAAATCGAAGCAAAACTCCTAGCTACTTGAAAATTAATCACATATTTCCCTTAAATTCCCCTCCCTATACGGAGACAATAGTTATTCAAAAATAACCCTTCCCTCTTATAAACATCTATCTTCCCTCTTATAAACATCTATCTAAAACTTCTATCTAAAAAATTTTTTTTTAAGAATTTCTGCTGTCCGAAAAAAAGTGCAATCCTTCTATTTCGCTTTCAACGGGTTTCATTGCCTCTTCATGCTGCTAGACTTTTCACGCCCATATCCCTGGCCCACGAAACTTTGGGGACATATCTGATAATTTTCATACACTGGAAATGTCAGAACTTAATGATTCAAAAAAATTATAGCAGTTCCTTCTCTCAAATAATTATTTAATCAGGAACACGAGGGCGCGTAAACAACAATCGGCAACGGTCGGGTAGTTTCGACATTCACTCATAGTGCCCGCCATATATACTGCTGGACTGAAGAAAGAGTTTCCTTCGGGAATAATCGGTTCGTATGCCCCCACCATTGTGGTTGGGCTCGGGCAATAGAATCCGAAGGATACTCTATCCTCAGTCCAACTTGATGTATATGTTTCAGGGCATTCTTCCCCGTCTTAGGCACCATTCCATTCAGGACGAAACCTCTCGGCGTACTACGGGGGTAGTTGTAGTTGGTTCACAACGTACGAACTGTCAAGTACATTTCTCAAGTGCATCGGATATACAGTGAAAATGCCACCACAGAGAAATAGATTTAGCCATTATTTTGATGGACAGAGATATCGTCGAGAGAAATCAGCAGCCCTAAATAATGGAATAGCGTAAGTCAATCATATATTATTATTATTTTTTAAAACTTTGATTATTATCCGGAGTGAACCCCTATATTTTGGCGCTAGTTTTTTCCGAAATTTTGAAACACCCTTCTCCTGTGAATGTGTATGAACTCAGTTAGAATTTCACAGCGATTTTGAACATCATCAATCATGACGATTTATTCTCGTGGAGATTTTGGTTTTCGATCAATAACTTTGAGAATTTGATGTGATCATTAATCGGAAGTATCCACTTCAAACATTGATAAATTTCTTATATCTTAAATAGCGTATACACAAAATAATCAAATGGTTACCTTCGCGTCTCGTTTACATTTTTGAAATTCGATCATCTCCAAAATATTTCGAATGTATGCACAGTTTGATCGGGAAAAGCGTTGCATTAGGGAGAGGGGGGCAAAATGGACCACGGATAATTTTTTTTCCGATTTTTTCCTTAGATAATAGTGGGTGTAGTTAGTGGGGTAGAATGGGACAGCGAGGTTAATTGAGTGAATGTGAAATTATTGCCGACCATTCAGTGAACAATTTCCACTTTCAACTAGAAAAAATTTTATAAAAATCAAGTCAATGCATTTTTCCCCGCCGTATTCGCAAATTACATCTTTTCCGATTTAAATCAATTTCCATTTGATTTTTTTTTCTCAAATTCTACAAACAAAGTATGCATATATTCGCAGTGACTCTTCCTCATTTTTCGTTAGCTTTGAGCGCATTTACCATAGATGATCAGCAGCCTATTCAATTATTTTCCTATTAAGATTGATTTTTACGTCTCGTTGTAGTCAACGTTACCAGAAACAAAAAATGTGCAAGGACTTTCGTAAGCTGTATAGACGCGCCTAAAAGTGATCTCCCCTTTTTTTTTCGAGATAACTTGAATGACAAAACCCTTTTTAATTATTTTTTTTTGAATACTTTTGAGGAATGACAGTACAGAGTAAAGAGTCATGAATTTCTCTTCTCAGTAGTTATGCACAGGGGGAAAGGGGGCTGGGGGATACGTAGTTACGTTTAGGAATTTTTTTCAACAATATTTTATAACCAAGAACCTCCTTGATTTTTATGGGATTTTACATTCATGGGAATGTTTGTTTCGACTATTTATTTGCGTACTTTACTGAGAAGATGAGTTTTCAGAAGACATATCAACAATGAGGCGCCAGACAGGGTTTTTTTTCTTTTTTTCTCCATTAATGCAATAATCAATTTCCGATCTTGATTCAATGAATTTTCAATACATAATTTTTTTTCCTTTTCTTATTCACGCTCAATACATAATTTCACTCATTTAAATGAAGAATAATTCATTGATTCCATGCGCTCGTTATTTTTGAACATTGATTTCAGAAACATCGAATCAAATATTTCCCTAACACCGGAAACTTTTTCGTTACTATTCACTAGAATTGAGACGATGAAAATAAGTGATACCAACGTGTCACATCCTGTTAGACTAACTCTTGTACCAATGATAGAATTGTGGACGTGCAGTGCGATTTTTTTTCCACTAATGAACGAAGATTTGAAGGAAAAAAAAATTGCAAATTGTTCTTTTAGTCTCCACGGAAAAGATCAGTTTTATGCAAGTCGCCTTCATATACCCTACTTATTTTTAAAATTTATTTGTCGTGTAAAAGAGTGAATCCCCTCACTTTCGCCCTTATAATTGTTGATTTCCGCTGCTTTATTCAATAATTTATTTGTTATCCATATTCAGTTGTCTACTTGAATATGTGGAAGTATCGATATTCAACGGGTTTTATTTTTTAATTGTGAATTTTCAAACAATCATCACTGTCCTTTTCCTTTTTTCTGGGTATAGAAAACGGATAATCATTCGTAGCTCTAATGGTTTCCCAATACCATAAAATGCCATATGGAAGTTCAAATTATTCAATATATTATTATTATTATTATTATTATTATTATTTATGTTGAATCATGTACCATCTCAATCCCTCTCGAGTGTAATTTTGATGAAGAATATTACAATTAATTATTATCCCTTGGTTTTCCGAATTATGGTAAACTCTAAAGAATATTAAAAAATCTGAAAAAATCTCCAAAAATTGGTTATTTTTGAAAGGACAGGATGAATCAACTTGAGGATGGTCTGTGGAGGATGAATAATTTTAGAAAATTCTTTGAAATACAAGGTGGTTGACGGATCAGGGAGCCATCATATTCGTTGGATACCCCCTCCCTTCTCTTTAACATAGTGGCCTCGAGATCCGTAAACCTCCTTGTATCTTTAAACATTATTAGAAATTGTTTATCCTTTTTAGACTACTCTCAACTCGTTTCATCTTATTCTCCCAAAAATAAGATTTTTTAAAATATATTTTCCACATTTCGCAATCTTCTTTTGCCTAAGAATTCATGTAGCAACATTTTCCCCGCATTTCGGCTGTTTTTTTTTACACCCGCGGCCTCTTGACGGAATTTCATCCAATTTGTTAATTTTTTTTATGGTATCGAACCTTATGACATCCCATTTGTGATAGAATTAAAAAAAAAATAGAGATGTGCGGCTCGCCCGCGGCTATTTTCTTGTCAACTAAGAAATCTTCGTTTTTCCGTCCAAGATAATTATTTGTTTGTGGACTGAAATTCACAAAAAATGTGACTTGTTCAAAAACTTTGCCGGTTAATCAATGTTGTCACGTACCTAAGTCTTAGGATTTTTTTTTTTT